>NC_052043.1:2168840-2336055 GCF_015832195.1 Motacilla alba alba | reverse complement strand
GGGCTACAGCGGGGGCTGGGGAGGTGCTCAGCAGCCCGGAGCAGAGGGGTGGGGTGTCCCCAGCACCCTGCCAGGCCTGGGGACCCTGCTGGGAGCACCTGTGGATGCAGAGAGGTGTCACAGCCTGCGGCCTTGGTCCTGCCCTGGCATCTTGTCCTCATTTCGTCAGGCACCATGAAAGGAGCAGTCCCTGGCGAGACGGGGGATGGGGATGTGGCTGATGGAGAGATGGGTAAGGATGGGGGAGGTGGCACCCCTGAGCTGCTGCTGAGTGCTCCCCTCCTCCAGCCCCGGGCTGGGGTGATGGCGCATGTCCATCTGGGCAGCTGTCCATCCGAGCAGGCATCCCTTCAGGCACGTGTCCCTCCAAGCAGGGGGATACTCAGGGACCCTCGTGCAGCATAGTGCACCCCTCCCTGTTTTGGGGTGTCCCCAGAACAAAGATCTGGGGTGAGGATGGGTTTGGGGAAGCCCAGCTCTGTGCAGGAGTTGGGATAGGATATGAAATCCCAGGGGGAATTCAAGAGGAGAACTCTTGAGGGAGAACTGACATGGGCACAGCCACGGGAGTCTGGGGGGGCTGTGATGGTCTGGGGGGGCTGTGATGGTTTGAGGGGGGCTGTGATGGTCTGGGGGGGCTGTGATGGTTTGGGGCTCCAGCTCTGCCCTGGCTGGGCGCTGGTTGTAACCCCTCTCTCCTCTCCTTTACATTGAGCCAAAGGAGCCCGGCGAGGTAGGAGCTGGGGGCAGTCTGGGGGGGCTGGGGGCTCCTGCATGCAGCATCCTGTCCCTGCTGGGGTGGGGGGATGCCCCTGCCAGCGCCCTGTCCCCCCGCGCCCCCCTGGCACGAGTCCTTTGCCAGAGCCGTGTCTTCCCCGGCAGCGGAGGAGCCCCGGGAGACCGACCTGCTGCGGGGGGCGGCGGGGCAGGCGTGCGGCAGGGTGCGGGGCTGGGCGCTCACCTGCCGCCAGCTCCGCGCTCTCTTCACCAAGAGGATGCTCCACGCCCGGCGCAGCACCCGCGGCTTCTTCGCGCAGGTGGGGCCGCGGGGAAGGGAGGGGATGGGGCAGGGCACGGGGCAGGGTGGGGCAGAGCCAGCCCTGACCCCCCCCCGGCCTCCTCAGATCGTCCTCCCCGCCGTCTTCGTCTGCATCGCGCTGCTCTTCAGCCTCATCGTGCCGCCCTTCGGGAAGTACCCGCCGCTGCAGCTCCAGCCCTGGATGTACGGGCAGCAGTTCACCTTCTTCAGGTGTGCCCCCAGCCCTCTGCCCGCCGTGTCCCCGGTCCCCCACTGCCGCCAGCTCAGCCCTGTGTCTCCCGGCAGCAACGACGCCCCGGGAGACCCCGACACAGCCCGGCTGCTGGAGGCGCTCCTGGCTGAGCCCGGCTTCGGCACCAAGTGCATGAAGGAGGAGGGGAAGGCGTGAGTGTCCGCGGCACGGGGGCAGCCGGGCTCGGCCCCCATCTCAGCGCCCACCTGCCCACGGAGCAGCTCTGCCGCCTGGTGTGACGCTGCGGGACCCCCGACACGCCCACGGTGGGTCCTGGCGCTCCTGGCTCACAGCAGGCTGCTAACAGGAGTCTGTCTCTCTCTCTCCCCCGGTGCCCAGGGCAGGGCTGTGCCCACCAGCTTCCCACCCCGATGGCTTCTCGGCCCCCCCAGTCCCCCCATCCCTGCTGGAAGCGCTGCGGCGTGGCAACTGGACGCGGGCCAAGCCATCCCCCTCCTGTCAGTGCAGCGGGCCGGGGGCACACCGCATGCTGCCTGAGTGTCCTGAGGGGGCCGGGGGGCTCCCACCACCCCAGGTAACCCCCAGCCTGGCAGGGGCGGCCCCAGGGCTCTGTCACTGCTGGCTGTGGGGGCAGGGGATGCTCTGGGGATGCCACAGGGCTGGGTGTCCATCCAGCCCCCCCGTCCATCCCGCAGGTGCAGAGGGGCACGGGGGACATCCTGCAGAACCTGACGGGCAGGAACATCTCTGACTACCTGGTGAAGACCTATCCCCAGATCATCCGTCAGGAGTGAGTGCTGGGGCTGGGAACACCAGGGACACTGCAGGTGCACCGTGGGGACCCCAAGGGAACACCCCAGGGACACCTGGAGGAAGGGGACACTGCTGGGGACATGTGGCTGGGTGGGCAGGTGCTGCCCTAATGTCCCCTCGAGGGGTTTCTCTCTCCTCTGACTCCCCCCACCTCATTTCTTTCAGGCTGAGGAACAAGAAGTGGGTGAATGAGCAGAGGTGAGCTGGGCAGGGGCTGGGGCCTGGCACAGCCAGGGATGGAGGGAGACAGGAGATCCCTGGTGGGTTTGGGGAGAGCCTGAGTGGTCCCTGGGCAGAGCCATCATCCTGGTGCCTTCAGCTCTCTGCTGTGTGTCCCTTGTCTGGCACCTGGGTGAGCAGAGGGTTGAGTTTGCAGGAGGCTGGTGGTGGGAAATGGGTGTCAGGTTTCATGGAATTGCAGAATCTCCGGGGGTGGAAGGGACCCACGTGGATCCTCAAGCCCAGCTCCTGGCACGCTGGCAGTGGGAGTCTCTCTGGCAGGTTTGGGAGCCCCGTTTCTCCTGCAGGTACGGCGGCTTCTCCCTGGGTGCTGGCAGCTCCCAGGCCCTGCCGTCGGCAGCAGAGGTGGATCAGGCGGTGCTGGAGCTCCGAGTGCTGCTCAACATCACCCTGGTACAGCTGGACTCAGCCCCTGGCTCAGCTCTGGGGTCCCAGTGCTGGGAGACCCCTCCTCACCCTGTGTTCCTGCCCCCAGGGCAGCCCCTCGGATCGGCTCCTGGCCAACCTCAGCCGCTTCGTCGAGGGCTTGGATGCCCGCAGGAATATCAAGGTGTGCCCAGGGCTGGGGGAGCCTCAGGGGTGAGAGCTGGGGGCAGCAGGGATGTGACAGTGGTGTCCCCTTAAGGGGTGGAGCAGCCCAAGAAGGACAGAGCGTGGCTGGGGCTGGAGGGGCGCAGGAGCCTGGTGGGCAGTGGGGGTGCTCCTGGTGGGAGTGGGCGCTGCAGGCACAGCCAGGGGCAGTGCCAGGTTGGGTGGGAGGCTCTGAGCTGCCCGGGCCTCCCCCTGCTGCAGGTCTGGTTCAACAACAAGGGCTGGCACGCCATGGTTTCCTTCCTCAACGTGGCCAGCAACGGGCTGCTGCGAGCCCGGCTGCCCCCCGGCACCGACCCCACGCGCTTCGGCATCACGGCCACCAACCACCCCCTGAACCTCACCAAGGAGCAGCTCTCCGAGGCCGCCCTGTGAGTGTGGGCACGGGGGTCCCACAGCCCCCTCGGGACCCCGCTGAGCTCTCCCCTCCTCGGCAGGATGGCCACCTCTGTGGACGTGCTGGTCTCCATCTGCGTGATCTTCGCCATGTCCTTCGTCCCGGCCAGTTTCGTCGTCTTCCTCATTGAGGAGCGGGTCAGCAAGGCCAAGCACCTTCAGTTTGTCAGCGGGATGAAGCCCATCACCTACTGGCTGGGCAACTTCGCCTGGGACATGGTGGGGATGGGGGTGGGGGACAGGGACCAGTTCCAAGGGGTCTGGTCCCACCCCTGACCCCTTCCCTTGCTTTTCCACCCCCTCAGTGCAACTACCTGGTCCCCGCGCTGCTGGTCATCCTCATCTTCCTCTGCTTCCAGCAGGAATCCTACGTGTCCTCGGCCAACCTGCCCTCCCTGGTGCTGCTGCTGCTGCTCTACGGGTGATGGGGCAGCCGAGCCCGGCAGGGGCGAGGGGGTTGTGGGGCTGGGGGCAGCCAGGGTGAGGGGTTGTGGTGCTTGGGAGGGTGGGTGCTGTCTCAAGCCCCCCAGGATGGGAGGTGCACCTTGGCCAGCCCCTGCTCTCCCCGCTGCAGGTGGTCCATCACCCCCCTGATGTATCCAGCCTCCTTCCTCTTCAGCATCCCCAGCACCGCCTACGTGGCCCTGACCTGCATCAACCTCTTCATCGGCATCAACGGCAGCGTGGCCACCTTTGTGCTGGAGCTCTTCGTGGACCAGGTGAGCCTCGGCATGCCCTGCACCACCCATCCCTCCCCTGCAGGGCCAGTGCCAGTGCCAGCTCCCCCACCCCTCTCTTTGCTGCCCCATCAGAACCTCAACGACATCAACCGCATCCTGAAGAAGGTTTTCCTCATCTTCCCCCACTTCTGCTTGGGCCGAGGCCTCATTGACATGGTGAAGAACCAGGCAATGGCTGATGCCTTTGAGAGGTTCGGTGAGTCTGGGGGTGTCAGGGCTGCTCACCCTCCCCAAAGCCCAGCACAGGGGTCCCCTATTCCTACAGCCCCTCTTGCTGCCTGCCTGCAGGGGACAAGCGCTTTGTGTCCCCCCTCTCCTGGGACCTGGCGGGGAAGAACATGTTTGCCATGGCCATCGAGGGCATCGTCTTCTTCCTCTTCACCCTCCTGCTGCAGTACCACCGCTTCTTCCTGCGCCTGGGGTGAGCGCTGGCCAGAATCACTGAGAATCCCAGAATCACAGAATCACCAGGTTGGAAGAGACCTTTAAGGTCATCGATCACCCAGTGCCACATCCAGTCTTGTTTTAAACACATCCAGGGATGGTGACTCCACCACCTCCCTGGGTAGACTATTCCAGTACTTTATCATTCTTTCCATAAAAAACATTTTCCTGATATCCAAACTAAGTTTCCCTTGGCGCAGCTTGAGGCTGTGTCCTCTGGTTCTGTCAGTTGTTGCCTGGAAAAGCAGACCAACCCCCCCCGATTGCAGCCACCCTTCAGGGGGTTGTAGAGAGTGGGAAGGTCACCCCTGAGTCTGCTTTTCTCCAGGCTAAACAACCCCACCTCCTTCAGTCGTTCCTCACAGGGCTTGTGTTCCAAGCCCCTCACCGGCCTTCTTGCCTTCCTTTGGATGTGTTCAAGTGTCTCAACGCCCTTCCTAAACTGGATACAGAACTGGACACAGTACCCTGGGGTGCTCAAGGGCATGGACAGCCCTGGATGTGCCCTTGCCACTGTTTCCACAGCCCACGGGCTCTGGAGCTGCCCTCGCTGGGAGATGAGGACAGGGACGTGGCCAGGGAGCGGGCGAGGGTGGGCAGCATCCCCCCACACGGCCACCTCCTGCTTCTGAAGGACCTGACCAAGGTGGGTGCGTGGGGCTGGAGCCTGCTGTGAGCTCCAGCCCACCCAGGACCCCCGGCCCCACTGGCAGTGGCAGGAGGGAGCAGCCAGGGCTCTGCTCCGTGCAGGTGTACCGGCGCAGGAAGGCTCCGGCCGTGGACCGGCTCTGCGTGGCCATCCCCCCCGGAGAGGTGAGGGACAGACGGACAGACAGACGGCTCTGTGGGCACGGCCAGGGCTGCCAGTGACCCTGCTCTGCCCCCACAGTGCTTTGGTCTCCTGGGGGTGAACGGTGCTGGGAAAACATCCACCTTCAAGATGCTGACAGGGGACACAGAGGTGACGCTGGGGGAGGCCTGGCTGAAGGGGCACAGGTGGGTGAATGCAGGGACTCCACAGCTCAGATCCTTCTCCGTGTCCCCACAGCACCTATGCCATCATCCCTGTCCCCACCCTCTGCTCTTCCTGGCCCTTTGCTCTGCTGCCTTGCTTCATCCTCATCCTCATCCTCATGCTCATGCTCTTCCCTGCAGCTGCTTGTCCCTATTCCCACAGTATCCCTGGCACACGTCCCCATCCCACAGCGTGCTCACCTGTCCCCATCCCACATTGTGCTCACCTGTCCCCATCCCACATTGTGCTTATCTGTCCCTGTCCCATGCTCACCTGTCCCCATCCCACAGCGTGCTCACCGACCTCCAGTCTGTCCACCAGCACATGGGTTACTGTCCCCAGTTTGACGCCATCACGGACCTGCTGACAGGGCGGGAGCACCTGGAGTTCTACAGCCGCCTGCGTGGGATCCCAGAGCAGGAGACCCCCAGGGTAGGGCCTGTTCCCTGTCCTCCCCAGCCCAGGGGGAGCCGCCACCCTCACCCCCTCTGTCTCTGGCAGGTGGCTCAGTGGGGCATCACCGCTCTGGGGCTGGGCCCGCACGCGGACCGGCCGGCGGGCAAGTACAGCGGGGGCAACAAACGCAAGCTCTCCACGGCCATCGCCCTCCTCGGCTGCCCCCCCGTTGTTTTCCTGGTGAGTGGGGGCTTTGGGAGGCCCCACAGCAGCACCAGGGTCTTGCCCAGGCTGACCCTGGGCCGGGATCCTTGCAGGATGAGCCCACAACGGGGATGGACCCACAAGCCCGGAGGTTCCTGTGGGAGCGCATCCTTGGCGTTATCCGGGACGGCCGGTCCGTGGTGCTCACGTCCCACAGGTGAGTCCCCCACAAAGGGGAGCACCCCGTAGCCCCCCTATAGGGGAGCACCCAGTGTCCCTGTGCCCTGGGGGGCTCACACGTGTCCCCCCAGCATGGAGGAGTGTGAGGCGCTCTGCACCAGGATGGCCATCATGGTCAACGGCCGCTTCCGCTGCCTGGGCAGCGTCCAGCACCTCAAGAACAGGTACCGGGTCAGGGGGTGCTAAGGGGGTTTCCAGAGGGTGGTGGCCACGGCCAGCGGTCACAGCAGTGTCCCCTCTCCCCGCAGGTTTGGGGACGGGTACACGGTGGTGGTGCGGGCGGGGGGCCCTGGCCCAGCGGCGGTGCAGACCCTGCTGCAGCAGCACTTCCCCGGCATCGTGCTGCGGGAGCAGCACGGGGGGCTGCTGCAGTACCACCTGCCTGCCCGCGCCACCTCCCTGGCCACCGTCTTCAGCCTTCTGGCCGCCCACCGTGGCCCCTGCCACATAGAGGACTACTCCGTGTCCCAGACCACACTGGACCAGGTGACGGGGGAGGCAGCGCGAGCGCGTGGTGGCCCTGTCCCACGGTGCTGTGTCTCATCCTGCCATTCCTGCAGGTCTTCATGCACTTTGCCCAGGAGCAGAGCGATGGGGACGCTGGGGAGGTCACAGCCCCGGGGCAGGATGTGGCGCCCAGCCCCGGGAAGAGGCTGAGCAGGTTCCTGGAGGATGACAGCTACCAGGAGAGCGCTGTCTGAGTGGGCCATGGTGTCCCATGGACCCCCAGAGCCCCCTCCCTGGTTGTCACCACAGCACGAGCCAGGGTCACAGGGCTGTGGGGTACTGCAGCCCCCCAGAGCTGCACAGAAGAGGCCTGGGCACATCCTGCCCGCTGGCACGGTGTCACCATCCGAGGGGACAGTGGGTGCTGGGGAAGGGTCAGAGTGCCAGGACAAAGCTGGCCCCGGCTCCCTGCGGTGGGGTTGATGCCCTGCAGCGGGGGCTGAGCTGGATGGGGGGTCTGGGGCTGGCCTTGGGACCCCGCTGCTCCCCACCGGAGCCGAGCTTGCTGTAACAGAGCAATTCAATAAAAACCCGTGGTACTGCCGGGGGGCTCCATTGCCCTCGCCACAACGCGACCGCGGTGGGGGACAGGGCGGGGGCACAGCGGGACACGGGCAGCACGGCGTGCATAAAAAACTTTTCCTAATACCCAGCCTAAATTTCCCTCGGAGCAGCTTAAGACCGCGTCCTCTCATTCTGTCCGTTACTGCCTGGAAACCTCAGGGGCGATGTTCGCCTGTGCCCGGGCCGCTCCTGGGGGGCTCCCCCGACCTCGCGGGGGGCTGGAACGCCCCGTGCGGTCCCGGGGGGGACAAAAGCGTCCCCGCGGGGAGGGTCTTTGGGACCGTGGCCGGGAAAAAAATATGGAACGCTTCACGAATTTGCGTGTCATCCTTGCGCAGGGGCCATGCTAATCTTCTCTGTATCGTTCCAATTTTAGTATATGTGCTGCCGAAGCGAGCACGAATCCGACTGTACCCGCAGCGATATTTAAACCTCCCTCGCTTGATAATTTTTACCTCAGTGCGAGTTGGTCGTTTCTGCCCCCTGCACTTTTCTTCACGTGGTCACTCTCCCAGGCGACGCGTTCTGATTTTTCATGCTAAATTTTCCGCTTTGGTGAAATTTTTTGCCCTTTTCGAGGCCAAACGGCCGCCTGACGGCGCAGCTTGCGCGCGGTGCGTGGTGGGAAATCTCGTTATTTGCATGGAGGCGGGGCCGGGCCGGAGCGTGTCCTCCACCGTCCCGTCGTGCCCGGGGCGCGCGTGCGCGCGCACGCGCACGAGCCGCCGCGGCCGGCGGAGGAAAATGGCGGCGGAGCGCTGAGGGACGGGACGGGACCGCGCCGGGACAGCTGAGCCGCTCGCCGCGCCCGGACCGCGCCGCGCCTCCCCGCCCCGCCGAGAGACCCCCATGGCTGCGGGGACATCCCGGCAGCCACGTCCCTGATGCGTCTGCTGCGGCCGCGCAGCTGCCGGGCCCCGCTGAGTGCCCAGGCCTGACCCGTCGGGCCTGACCCGCCGCCGCCCCGAGGCCACTGCGCCGGGCAGGGGCCGGGGAGGGGACGGAGGCAGCGCCGGCGCCGCGCCCGCGGCCCCTCCGCAGCGCCCGCCCGGCCCCAGCCCGGCCCGTGGAGGAGCGGCAGCATTTTCGGGCCCAGCCCTCCGCGGCCCCGCCGTCAGGATGTCCGAGAACCAGCCGAACGCAAACAACCACCACCCGGCCAACAACGCCGGGGCCGCCGGCGGCAACAACCGCGGCGTCCGCAACCCCAACCTCAACCAGAACCCCCTGATCAACGTGCGGGACCGCCTCTTCCACGCGCTGTTCTTCAAGATGGCAGTGACCTACGCGCGCCTCTTCCCTCCCTCCTTCCGCCGCGTCTTCGAGTTCTTCGTTCTTCTCAAGGTGAGGGGCAGCTCCTGCCATTAGAAACACCAAAAGTCGTGCCTCTGCCGGAGGTGGCAGGCTGTGTTTGCACCGAGGTGTCCCCGGAGCTCCCGTGGGCCCCTCCTGTGAGGGAGGCATTAGTCTCCGTGGTGGTCCCGGTGTTCCCTGCACTCTGGAACTCTTCCAGATCTGTAAATCAAACGGAAATTGCTGAGCCAGCTTGCTGGGCAGCCAGGCTGGTGCGAGGCAGGAGAGGTTTCATTTTCTGTTTCCTAGCAATGGCTCTTTTTGGATACATTTCCCGCGTGACTTACTGGATTGCTGGAGTTTTCCTGGAGCCTTGTCCTTTCTGGAAGCAGTTAAGGCACAGCCCCGGTCCAAGCCCGTTTCTTTCAGCAGTGCCAGGAGTGTGTCACTGTGCTCTGGGGTGACCCCACCTGCCTGCTGGGTGTTGGGGACCCTCCCAGGGGGGCCTGTCAGTGTCCAGGGGTGGCTGCCCTTAGGTCACATCCCGCTCCACAGCTTCCAGGGTGGGCAGTCAGAGAAAGGAGAAGGGGAGAGCAGCTTGCCAGGCAACAGCAGCACGCTCCCCTAGGTTTCAGCAAGCAAACATTCAGCACAGCTTGTCTCACGCTGCACAGATACGTTTTGTACCCTTTCAGGAGACGTTTGGGTTTTTCACATCCCTGTTCCCTCTCCCAGCTGTACATCTGCATCCCGGCAAGCCGGCCGGGACAGGGATAGTGCTAACGGTGCAGTGGTCAGGCACAGTGCCTCGGAGCAGTTTGTTTTGCTTCTGCCTCTGATCCCAGCTCCTCCCAGAGAAGGAAAAACTTCCTCAAGGCTCTGTGGAGAGCAGCCTGCGGGGTCAGGGGTCAGCAGCCTGCTCCCAGCTCTCCTCCAGCTGCTGGCAGGAGGGAAGTGGGAACCCACATTCCCATCCCGTGCCCTGGAATTACCCCTGGCTCCTCTGTGGCTCCTGCAAGCAGAGAGGTGGCTCTGCTTCACCTTCCCTCCCGTGTCCCTGTGCAGCTCCTCTGCAGAGTGATGTTTACCAGGCTGTTTGCTCATCACAAATAGGTCAGGACGGCGGGGCTGGTGAGGACAGAGCAGCGCAGGGCGGGCTGAGCTCGGCAGTGCCGCTCGCTGTGCCAGCTGTGCTCGGAGCTCTGAACTTTGGACGTCTCTGTTCACTCCAGTTTTTTTAGTCCGCCCTGCTTTGCTATGGTTTATGGCTGTTGCTGGGATGGAGGCAGCACAGGGAGCTGTGGTGCTCTGTGCACGGCCTCAGGGGCCGGCTCAGCCCCCCTGAGGCAGGACCTGTTCTTTGGGACAGCAGATCTGACGTGGGTTTGGGTCATCCCGCCCAGGGATGGGTTGGTTTGCTTAGAGTTTTCTTTATTCTGCCTTTACAAAGCTGGGCAGGCTTCTCTAGGTTTCAGCAGGAAACTCTTTGTGCTGAGGAGGGAAGGGTGGGGAGGCATGGACGCGTTTCCATTTCCTTCAGCGTGCCTCGTGGCCTCATCCCACGCTGGTGCCGTGCGTGGTCAGTTTTGGGGACACTTTTGGATGCAGGACTTGAGCTTTCAGAAGGCCGTCACTGTCAGCTCTCATGAGCAGGAGCAGTTGGTTCCTGATGCCTTTGGTGGGTTCCCTGCTGGAACTGCCCAGGTCTGGCTGCTGCCTTGTTGGTGCAGGGCATCATCAAAGGAGAGCTTCCAGTCTGCTCGCCCGAGTTATTCCGGTGTGTCACCGGCAGAGAAGAGCTGGTGGGTGATAACTGGGGGGTCTGACAGCGTCTGCCTTGTCTCCTGCCCTTTAGGCTCTCTTTGTGCTCTTCATCCTGGCCTACATCCACATCGCCTTCTCCCGCTCTCCCATCAACTGCCTGGAGCACGTGCGGGACAAGTGGCCCCGCGATGGCATCCTGCGGGTGGAGATCCAGCGCAACTCCAGCCGGGCCCCCATCTTCCTGCAGTTCTGCGGGGTGGACAAGTTCCCGGGAATGGTGGTTGAATCCACGACTGAGGAAGAGGAGGAGGAAGAGGAAGAAATGACTGTGGATATGTTTGAAAACAGCTCCATCAAGGTAAGGATGTGCTCTCTGTGTACGCTGGGGAGAAGTCTTGGTTGGAAGTGAAGTCCCTGTGTGATCCCTCAGTCTCCTGGAAACAAAGCCAGTTCCCTGGCTGCCCCTGAGTCCCCACTTTGGCCTCTGATGGTTTAACACAAAAAAAAAAGCCAGAGCAAATGTCCTTTCGGGGGGGATGAGGCCTTTGTGTGGATAGAGCATGGCAGGTGAGAGGTGAAGAGGCTGCTGATGTGGCTTTCCCTGCTCTGGTTTTCCAACAGTTTGAGCTGGATATCGAGCCCAAGGTGTTCCTCAAGCCATCCCGGGTGAGCAGCACTGAGCTGCCCCACAACGACAGCCAGGAGTTCTCGTTTAGTGACGCGGCCACTAAAGGTATGCAGCCTCTGCGGGAGACTGTGTCCGAGTTTGAGATGCTAGCCCGAGCAGGTAATCACACCTTCACTGCTACCTGTGCTCCTCCTTCCTCCCATCATCATCCTCCCCACACGTCCCGTCCTGGCTCCTTGGGGCACCTGCACGGTGACCTTAAATGTGTTTACCTGGGGGTAATCCTGTCAGTACCAACAGCAGACCCACAGCAAGCTCTGCCCTGAGGCTGGGGGGAGGCTGGGTTAGAAAATTTGCCAGGCCAAGAGGCTTCAGATCAACCACAGGTGAAGAAGGCCTGGCAGGTTCCTGTGGTGGTCAGTGGCAGGTATCTCAGATGAGCCTGAACCCCCTGTTCTGATCCGTTCACCATCCCCTGCAATGCACAGGGATCTCCTGACAGTGACATTCCTTCTAGCATGAGCAGGGTTTGGGCTGTGTTCTGGGTGCTGAGCCAACAGCAGCACTTGGAGCAGCCAATTTGCTACAATTAATTAATCCCAAAAGCCACCCAGCGGGTTTTGGTGGATTGCGATTCAGCGCTGCTGTTCCACTCGGATGTTCCCTGGCCTTATCCCACCCTTTTCCTGCCTGACCTAAGCTGCTCAAGACTTGTAAATTCCAGAGGCAGATTTAGTAGCTTTCTATTATTTAAAATGGAATTCTAGTGTGGAAAAACTTCTGTTTCTAGTGCTTAAGGTAGGAAATCTCCTAAGGAATATTTATCTTAAAATAGAGATGTGAACTTGGATTCTTTGGGGGTTTTTTCCACAAAATTTGCAAGAAGTTGGCCTCTTCACCACGCTGTTGTCCCTGTGAAGGTTGGAATTCTTTGCTCTGCAGACACACTGGGGTTGTGGCTGTGCAGGAGGATGAGACTGGACCCTGGCTCGTTCCTTGGTCTTGCAGTGGATTTGCTTGATGCTCATCCAGAGCTCATTAGTTCTGAATTAAAGGTCATCAAGACCAGAGAGCGTACATGTTTTTGGTGCAGGACCTTTATTGCTGGTGCCCGGGTTCTGAGAAGAGTCACGTTGTGCTGGGCTGGGGCACTGGTGGCAAGTCCCTTGTTTTGCTGAATGCCTGGTTGGAAAGAATCCAGAAAAGGAGAGGACGAGAACAGGCTGTTTCCCAGATTAGTTACAAAATTCACATCTTTAATTCAGTCTCTTCAGGCTGTTTCCCAGATTAGTTACAAAATTCACATCTTTAATTCAGTCTCAAATACCTGGTTTTAATATTTTTTCCATGTTTTCGGTTTACTCAGTGCACCAAATTTTATGTTTAGTCAGAATATTTGACCATGAAAAAATATTTTATTATACAAAGGAAGTAATTGTTTGTTGATATTTAAACCCTTGATTTCCTTTGGAGCTTAAAACTGTTTATAATGGAAACAAAAGACAAAGCAAACAGCCCAGCTCGTGTTTGCTGCCCAATAAGGGGATCAGGAGAGCTCTGTCAGTGCTGGGTCAGGTGTGTGTCTGTTCATTTCTAGTGTCCCTTTAACTGTCACTGTGGTGCTGGGAGCTGCCTGACAGCTGCCTCCCCCCTCCTGGAGATACACTCTGGCAGTCTGAAAGAGCAGGGATTAAATTGCTTGGCTCTGCCTTAGCAGGAGGTTTTGTCCTTTCAGAGATGATGTAGCAAAAAAGGCATCTCTTTGGAACCTTTCTTGGGGAAAAAAAAAAAAAAAAAAGCCACCAAAACCAGGGAAACTTCAGGCACCACCAGTTTTTGGAAAAGCTGTAATTGCTGCTGCCTTCAGTTCTGACATGTGATTGCAGCAGTGGCCTCAGTCCCCTGGGAAGTGCAGGGCTCTTGCCTCTGGAGCATTGGCTTGGTGTTCAGCGGGTGTAAAGTGGATTTTCCTGCTGGTTCCCAAACACCACGGGAAGCAGAAATTGAGCAAAGCAAGAACAGGTGGCTCTGGGCTTGCCAGGCAAAGATGTGGGCAGGTTCTGGGCTGAGCTTGGAACTGCTGCCCTGAAGCTTTCCCAGAAGTCCCACATTAAGGACTAACGTCGAGGGCTGTAATTCCAAAGAGTTCGTATTGATTTATGTTTAATTGGTGGAGGGAAGCCTGGAGCCTACATTTGCAACCAGTTCCCTTTTCAAGAACGTGATGGGAAGGAGGGAAGGAGCCCAGAGGGGCTGTTTCTTTGTGCTGGCTGTTTGCAGATGTGGGTGTTGAGTGTCCCTGTGTCCCTGTGTCTCTCTCCCAGTGTGGCCACAGGAGGAGTACATCGTGGAATACTCTCTGGAGTACGGCTTCCTGCGCCTGTCCCAGAGCACACGGCAGCGCCTCAGCATCCCCGTCATGGTGGTGACCCTGGGTGAGTGGGAGGCAGCCTGGGCAGGGCAGGGGCTCAGGGCTGGGTACCTGCAGTGCACAGACCTCCACACCATCTCTGGGAACTCTTCCTGAAGCTGATGGTGCTCGCTTCCCACGCAGGAGAGCTGCATTGTGCAGCCTGTCTGCCTTTAGTAGGTCACAGCTTTTCAGAGGAGCTTTCTGAAATGGTGGAGCCTGGTTCAGTGAGCCCTGATGTCATGCCCAGCACAGTTTTCCCACGTGGAGCAGGGAAGAGCTCTCTCCCTGGCAGAAGGCACTGAACCTCTGAGCAGCAGGGTTACAGCCTGGTGGCCAGAAGCTGGGGACGGTGCTCACAGATCTGTCACACTATGTGTGCCCCTGTGAGCACCAGCAGGTCATTTCCCCAAACAGCGCTCTCCTCTCCTGGCATTTGCTCTGTTAAAACCTGTCCAAGTCAGGAACACAGCCTCAGACCTTCTCGTGCCTGTGAAGCTCTGTATCTGTTAGTGCAGCAGTTGGAGAGGAGCTCATCACTTCCTCCCACTCAAGCTGAAGCAGAGCTGGATGGGGGTTAAGCAGCTTTCCTGTGCAGTAATGACAGCCAGGGTGAGCCCCAGAGATAGGCCAAGCCTAGAGGGCAAATTCCCTTTGTGTCTGTGCCAGCACAGAGTGTGGCATCCTTGGCAATCCTTAAGGCCCAACTGCCATTTGCACTTTAGTGTGTCTGGATCTGTCAGGGGATGAGATTTTCCCTCCCAGTCCTCCCAAGTTTGGTTTTACTGCCCCAGGTCCACATACAGGTGCAGCTCTGGTGGCACAAATGTCCCTCACCTTGCGCCTTTGTGGCTCCAGGTGTGAACAGTGTGGAAGGTTTTTTGTGTTCTCTCTAGATCCTACGAGGGATCAGTGCTTTGGGGACAGGTTCAGCCGCCTGCTGCTGGACGAGTTCCTGGGCTATGATGATATCCTGATGTCCAGTGTCAAAGCTTTAGCTGAAAACGAGGAAAACAAAGGTAAGGCCTGCAGGAGTCTCAGCAGCGGCTGCTCGGAGCAGTGGGTGTTTGTTCTGTGGATGCCTGACTGTCATCTTCTGACTGTTGATTAATCTGTAATGCAGGGAGCAGCTCCCTGTCTTATTGTCAAGGACAAAACGAGAGAGGCAGGAGGGGAGAGGTGTCTGGAAACGTGGTTTCCTCCCACCTCACCGCCCTGCATGACAATGAGCGCTGCCCTGAGGATTTGCTCCAAATCCTGTTTCTTTAGCAGGCACCGGTTCTTAGTCTGTGGCTTAATCACACTGAGCTTGTGTTTGTGTTTTTCCTCCAGGTTTCCTTCGCAACGTGGTGTCTGGGGAGCATTATCGCTTTGTCAGCATGTGGATGGCCAGGACGTCCTACCTGGCAGCCTTCGTCATCATGGTCATCTTCGTAAGTCACTGTGAGCTGGGCAGGGCCTGGCCTCAGCCTGGTGCTGGTGTCACAGCAGAGCTCTCATCTGCTTTTGAGGTGTAGTTGGTGGAGGATGAGGCCCTGCTCTGGGGCATGTTTTTCTTTGGGTTTTTTTTTTTTAAAGTTCCTGAAGTCCACCAGTGGAAGGAACAGTAGAGCTGACCTAAACTGCAGTGTTATTTTTGTTGTCAAAAGGGAGCTGCTGTTAATTTCTAAGTGTCCTTAAAACACTCCAGCTGTCAGTACAGGGTGCAGACATTTGTCCTCTGAGACTTTTAAGAACAGCCCAGAGTGATTTGCCAGGAGTGATCAAGATAAACCCAGTGATGATGTGTGAGACAAGGTGTTTTCAGATACACATCAGACAAGATCCCAAGCCATAACTACCTGGTGTTTGTTGTCTTGGGTGGCTGTGGGTGACTGTCTCTTTGTGTGTGGCTGTCCCACCCATGGGGCAGGTCTGTGCACAGTCCCACTGTGGGCACTGAGGAGGAACCGAGCGCAGGGAGGAGCGGGATGGAGGACGGGAAAATCCCCGCTCCCAGCTCTGCGGGTTGGTGTGGCCCCAGCGCAAACATTCGGGGTTGGTCCCTTTACAAACAAATCCCTTACTGTCTGTTCCCCTGCAGCAGCACAGAGATTAATTGCTGTTTGTGAAGCTCTAATTACTCTTTGGGAAATGGCTCTGCACAGCTCCAGCTAATGAACGTGGGATGTGCAAGCCCAGGCTCGCCTGGGTCTGTGCCGCACTGCGATTCCGAGCGGCTCCCTGCACCCGTGGGGCTCTAATCTGCCTCCCCTTCTCTCTCCTGTTCCAGACTCTGTCTGTCTCGATGCTGCTGCGCTACTCACACCATCAGATCTTTGTCTTCATCGGTAAGGACTGGCTGAGGGGTTTGGGCTGTGCTGGGCACTGTGCCTGCTGCAGCAGGTGTTGCAGAGTCACAGCAGGTTTGGGTTGGAAGGACCTTGAGGATCATTAGCTCCAGTTTAGAAGGGTCCTGCCTGTAGCTGCACAGGGACTGCTCCCAGTCCCTGCACTTGCCAGAGCTTATTCTCTGTCCTGAGCAGCATTGGCTGGGGACAGAGGATGTGGCTGCACTGAGCAGACAGTACTGTGGGGTGGAGGGTTCTGTGGCCCTCCGTCCTCTCCGTGCCTCAGTGTGTTTTTCCTCTTGCAGTTGACCTGTTACAGATGCTGGAGATGAACATGACCATTGCATTCCCTGCTGCTCCACTCCTCACTGTCATCCTGGCTCTGGTCGGTAAGGACTTGCTTCGCTGCTTGTGTCTGCAGCACGTCCCTCTGGGATCTGTGGGAAGTCTAATTCCCTGTTCCAAGCTGGCTGTGGCAGGTGGTTACTGTGGCTGCTCATCACAAGGCAGAAGGCTCTGGAATTTGGTGGCACAGTGAGCTCCATTGTCCTTCTGGGTCCCCTGGAAAAGCAGCAGTTTGTTTGGAAATCCCAGAATCCAAAGCTTTGTCTGTTCCTGGAGCTCATTGCAGACTTGCACTGTGTGGCCACATTGCATTTGTACAATTTTGATTTAAAAAGCAGCAAAACCTCCCAAAATCTGCTCTGTGGGATGCAGCTGATCCGTGGGACATGGCAGGCAGAGCATTCCTGGCTGTAGCTGCTGCCGTAAGCAGAGCCCAGTTACCTGCCCTGGGCAGGTGCAGTCACAGGCCTTCTCTGAGGTGACAGAGGACCCCTTGCCATGCCCTGCCACGTGCTGATGTCCCCTCTGTCCCCAGGTATGGAAGCCATAATGTCTGAGTTCTTCAATGACACCACAACTGCTTTCTACATCATCCTCATCGTGTGGCTGGCGGACCAGTACGACGCCATCTGCTGCCACACCAACACCAGCAAGAGGCACTGGCTCAGGTGAGGGCTGGCTGGGGCCACATTCCCTCTGCCTGTCCTTCCCAGCACCCCAGGCACAGCGGCCTCCACCCCAAGGGTATTATTTGTGTGGCTGCTTGAGAGCTGTCCCACACGTCACAGGGTCCAAAGCAATTCTTCCAGTTTGGGTTTGGGCCTGGGTCTTGCCATCACCTTGATCTTCCCCAGCCTCTTGTTTTGTCCTGTTCATAGACAGGCAACCCTAATTATCTGCTAATGAGTCTGTGTCACCCGCTGTGAGGTGCCCCAGCTCAGGCTGGTGTTGGGAGGAGAAGAGAGCTCGTCTTTTTCCTGATTTTTGTTGCCTTCTTGTCCAGATTCTTCTACTTGTACCACTTTGCCTTCTACGCCTACCACTACCGCTTCAACGGGCAGTACAGCAGCCTGGCACTTGTCACCTCCTGGCTCTTCATCCAGGTGAGTCCCTGCAGGGCTGCTGCACCTTGGGGGGCTCTGTCAAACTCCCTCTCAAGCTGGCTTGGAGGGAGGGACTCTTATTCCTGTAAGAGATGGAATTAAGCCTGGTTTGGAAAGGGAGCAGCAGAATGAGGCTGTGGATGTTTGGATTGCTGCCTCCAGTCCAGCCATGGGGCTGACAATAACCTGATGTCACGTTGGGTGTTGGGAAGGATTTCTGTCCTGTCCTTCAGGAATAAATCCTGGGGAGGGTCTGCCTTGCAGAGGAGCTGTTCAGGTCTGTGCAGTGAGGATGCTGGCGGGATTAGCTCCAAGCTTATGACTGATATCCTGGATCAGGCATACCTGTTGGGTGAATTTGGTTGTTGACCTGCTGCAGGGTGGGGACAGGGAATAGAGGATGGGCCAGAGGAATGCTGTCATCCTTCTTTTCCCAGCCTTTGAAAGTGAACAGGGGTTGTACTCTGTTGCCTGTCTTCAGAGAGAGACTGTAAAGCAGCTTGCAGTAGTCATGGTGGAAGGGATAAATCTTTCCAAACGTGCTGCTGACCTTTTGAGTGTCATAGCAGCAGGATTCTTCAGGAGAAGTTTTGTTTTTCTTGGGATGTGGTGGCCTGTGACCCAGGCCCAGGGTGACACCTTTCCCTTTCCTCCTCCAGCACTCGATGATTTACTTCTTCCACCACTACGAGCTGCCAGCCATCCTGCAGCAGATCCGGATCCAGGAGATGCTGCTGCAGAACCAGCAGGTCGGGCAGGGCACCCAGACCACGCTGCAGGACAACCTCAACAACAACACCACGGCTGCCCCGGTGGAGGCCGGGGGCCGCCGAGCCCCGCTGGCCCCCGGGCCCCTCGGGGAGGGCGGCGCTCCGGCCGCCCTGAGCCCCGGCGAGGCCTCCAGCGTCATCGCCGCCGCCGCCTCCGTGGGCAGCGACCTGAACTGGGTGGCCGAGACGGCCGCCATCGTCACGGAGGCCTCGTTTCTGTCTGACCTGAGCACGACCCTCCTGGAGCCCGCCGTGGTGCACGAAGCCATGGCCAACGGGACCCCTCAGGAGGCGGCCGCGGCCTCAGGGTTGGTCGCCCGCATCAGGGTCAGCAGCGACCACCCGGAGACGGCCGTGGGCTCCATCACCATCGAGGTCACCTCGACGTCCGTGGTGGCTGCAGCAGATGCTTCCCCCGCTGCTGGGGCTGCCCCCCTTGCCCCGCTGCAGGAGGGAGCTGTCCCCAGCCCCTCCCTTCCCAAGCAGACTGAGGCTCTCGAGGGCTCAAACAGCCGAGCAAAACCCGGTGGCAAAAACTGCACGGGCAGCAGCAGCGTGGCAGAGCCCCTGCCAGCCTCGGGGGGGGACAGTGACCAGGACAGTGGTTTGGAGGACCGGGGGGAGAGCAGCCCCTGCCCAGCACCAGCAGAGAGAACACCCAGCTCAGAGCCAAGCTCCAGGAACCTGTCCTGAGCCTCGTTGCTGTCACTCTGGACTGCCAGGAAGACATTTGGATTTTGTTTGTTACTATTTCTCACTTCACCATCATCCTTAACCCATGGATCCCTCTGAGCAGAGCTGGAGCAGCTGGGACAGAGCAGGGCTGCTGTGACCTCCCTCCCCTAGGAAAGGCACTGGGGGGGCTGTGGGAAGGATGGGGGGTTTTGGTCCCCTGGCCCACCTGGCTCCAGGGCTCCTCTGAGGCCAGAGGTGAGCCAGCTACCTGTTCCCACCCTGCCCTGCTCGTGCCCTGGCTTTTCCTTGTCCCCCAATCCCTGGCTTTGCTCCTGCAGCTGTGTTTGCAGTCCAGGTGCTGATCCCAGGTGGGAGCTGACCTGGGACAGGCCACAGGCGTGGCAGCTTTGTGGTTAGAGTAGGAGTGGAGAGAACAGGTGGAGTGTCCAGCCCCTGTGGGAGAGCCACAGAGGCGATTCCTGGTCACCTTTCCTGCTCCTGAGGGGAGGAGGAGCTTTTACCTTCCCCAGGCACAAAGTCTGCCCAGGCTAGGGCACAACCAAAGCAGAAAGCTGCAGTTCAGCCCCTTTTTTCTGTCCTTAAACTTCCCTCGGGAGGTGGAAGGTGCTGTGTCCAGGTGGGAGCTGCCATCCCAGGAGCCGTGAGTGCTGCTTGGAGGGAGCTGTGCTGCAGTGGGTGTCTGGAGAGGTGTGGGGTGAGGGCACAGCTCTGTCCTGCACAGCTCTGCTCTGGGTGAAGCAGCTGCTTTCCAGTGCCTTGTCCCTCCTTGGGGACACGCCTGTGTTTAGGATCAGCCCCATCCCAGAGGAGAGAGCGGCTCCTCATGCCTGGATTGTTGCACGAGCTGGCTTAGCAAAGAACCAAAACTAAAGCCAAGACATTTCAGGTGGTTTTCCCACGTTTCCCTGGCAGCAGAGGTGAGGCTGGCAGAACCTGACCTCTGCCAAGAGGCTGAGCCCTGCAGAGGGGGCAGATCCATGCCAGGGTGTGCTGCAAGGAGGGTTTGTGCGGGGAGGTGGAGCAGGGCGAGGCAGCATGAAGCTCTGGGAGAAGCATGGTGGGACAGGGCAGGGACAGGAGGTGGCATGTGGGCACTTAGCTCCTGGGGACAGCTGGGTCCCTGCACCGATGTCCCCGCGTTCAGTGTTTTTCCGCTGTGGCTGAGCAGTGTCTGGAGTCCGTCCCCTCGGAGGGCTCCGTGCGTTTCAGTGTTACCTTATCAACACGGGGGGGCTCAGAGCCCCCTCCTCACCCCTCTGCCTTTCCCACCTGGGTGCTCCCTTTTTGTTTTTCCTTTTTACCTGGAGCAGCCGTGGTGCTGCTCCAGGGCAGGGGGGACCCTGCTGTGACCAGCAGGTCAAATCTTGCTGCTGCCAGCGCTCCTGAGAAGGGGCCTTGTGGCCAACTGGCTCCCAGCCTCTGGAGTGCCAGGAATGACCCCAGGCTTTTCAGAGGAGTGGGTGGGAGAGGAAGGGGGGACACCAAACCAAATGATTTGATGAATGAAGAGTAGAGTTCATTCTATTTAATTAATGTACAAAATGTGTTTGTATATAATAATAAATATTATCTCTTAACAGCTCCTGCAGCGCTGCCCCATGTCCTGCCCACGGCTGTGCTGGGCTGATGTATGGGAGTCCTGGGGGCAGGGGGGTGCAGCGAGGTGGATGCTCAGTCCTGGCGGTGCCTCCTCCTGGGGTGTCACCATCTGTCCCCTCGCAGTGTGCAGGGGCGGTGGCAGGGCAGAGGGCCGAGCACCAGCCCTGTCCCGGCCATGCTCGGTGCTGCTGGGCAGCCTCCGTGCCCGGGGAGGGGCTGCAGGGCTCCGGCTCCTTCCACAGCCGCCTGTAGTGCCATGGGGAGCTATTCCTTATCCTCAGGGGCGGGCAGAGCCCTGAGCCGAGCCTGTCCCGCTCCCCGTGCAGCGTCTCCATCCCTCACCCTCCGCCCGAGGAAGGCTCCGGTTCTGCTTGCGGTGGCTCTGGGATCAGCCCGGTTTTGGAGCTGGAGCTGCCTCTCCAGAGGGAGGTTCCGGTCTCGGCCTGTCCTCCTGCGCCGTGCATGTGGGAGCTTCCTCTGCCTCCTCCTCCTCCTCCTAATCACGGCCGTCCTGCGGCGGGGCTGAGCCGGGCCTGCGGAGGCAGGAGGGGAAGGGGAAGGATTGCTCTCAGCCAGCCCTGGCTGCGTTTGGGGAAGAGGAAAAGCAGACTTCGTCTTCCTTCGTCATCTTTATTTACGTGGTGTAAAAACAGAGCGGGGGCGCGGGGCTGAGCTTTGTCCCGGCGCTGCGGGGACCTCTCACCCCTCCAGGAAGAACCTCCCGGCCCTTCAAGCCCCCACTGCCAGCAGAAGGGACGGGGGGGGAAGAGACAAAACCTGCAGAGCTGGGGCAGCCCCAGGCCATCCCCTCTCCCTTTTTTCCTTCCACTCCCCCTCTGAGCCGGAGGAGCGCCTGCCCTGCCCTGCCCTGCCCCTGGGATGTTTTGGGGGGTCCCTGCCCCCCTTCTCACCTCTCCTCCCGGTCTCCCCCGGTGGCCAGCGGGGCGGGCAGTGGCCGGCCGCCCTTGTTGGTGCCCAGCACGGCCACCAGCTCGCTCTTCCTCAGCAGCGCCGCCCGCAGCTGGTCCCGCATCTCCTGGATCTTCTCCTCCAGCTCCTGGAGCTCGTTCTCACCGGCCGCTCTGTCCAGGGGCTGCGGCGGCCGCCCGTTCCCGGGGTGCCGCGGAGGGGACCCCTCGGCCTCGGGGGTGGCTCTGTCCAGCTGGAAGCGCACCCGCCGCGCCTCCTTCCGCAGGGCGCTCCAGGGCTGCGCTGCCGCCGCTGCCGGCCTCGGCTGGGGCTCGCACCTGGGTGGGGAGGGCTGAATTGGGATCTGGCTGCTCTGGGGTCCCTCCGCAGCCCCACGGAGCTCTGGCTGTCCCCAGGGAGGAGGAGGAGGAGAGCAGGGCAGGCTCCCAGTCCCAGCCGCACCTCTGCTCCAGCTTCAGCTGCTGGCTCTTCTGCTCCTCCGTGCCCATGTTCAGAGCCCGATGGATTTTCTGTGGGGAACGTGGCAAGAGTGAGCTGGGGGGATGGACTGGAGGTTCACAGGCCAGGGATTAATGGGAGGGTGATGGTCTGGAGGTGATGGTCTGGTTCAGGGCTTAAACAGGGCTGGGTGGCCCGGGGCTGGAGGAGGTGGTGTGGTTTAGGAGGGAGCGGCCACAGGGGCTCAGGGGTCTTTGGGGCGCTGTGCGAGCCCCTTCCCCTGCCCCACCTGGCTCGTGTGCAGCCAGTAGTTGAATTTCTTCTTGCGCCGGATGCGGGGCAGGACGAGGCGGTAGAAGACGTGCTCGCCCAGCGAGGTGAGGAGGGAGCCGCTCAGCCCGATGCACAGCAGCACGAAGAGCCCCGAGAAGTGGTAGATGCCCATCTGCAGGGTCTGCGGGTGGTAGGGGGTGTGGGCTGGGCTGCGGGGGGTGTCGGACCCCAGAGCCCCCCCGGCCGAGGCGCCGCCGCACCTCAGTGACGGCGAAGACGCGTTTGCCGCAGGGCACCATCTTGTACCACTTGTCGTGCAGGAGGTCGATGAAGCCCGAGGACTTGTAGCGGCTGATGAACTCGGAGACATTGGAGGTCAGCGGGGAGTTCTGGGGGAGGCCAATGCCATAGCCTGGCCCCGGTGAGGGGGGGGAGAGAGGGGCAGTGCTGGGACTGGGGGTGCAGCCCCCCAGTGCCCACCATGGAGGGGGCAGCTCCCCACCCTGCGTGGTTGTGGCAGGGCACGACCCCAGCCCCATCACACACACACAGAGGGACCCCAGCCCCATCACACACACACAGAGGGACCCCAGCCCCATCACATACACACAGCAGGACTCCCTTCCCAGCACAGCCCCCCCAAACCTTCGATGGCGAAGGGTTTGCCCACAGTGAGCAGTTTGCAGTCAGAGTCAATGGAGACCTCGTAATCCAGCAGTGACTTGTCCATGATGAAGGCGTTGAGCTTGGCAGGCTCTGTCCTGTGGGGACATGGGGGAGATGCTCAGGGAGGGGCTGCTCCCCCCTTGTCCAGCGTGCCCCCAGCCTGACACCCCTCCCAGAGGTGGGGGGCTCTGGGAGGTGCACAGGCTCCAGGGCCAGGGCAAAAGATGCCCTGGGAGAGGTAAAAGGTGGGGGGAACCCCTCACGCTCTCCCTGCCCCTCACTTGAGCATGGTGACGCCGTCGGGGGTGGTGGGGACGTTGTAGCGCCGCATGTACTCGTGCATCTCGGGGAAGCTCTTCTTGATGTACTCCTCAGCACTGCTCTCCCACACTGTGCCGAAGCGGAAGCCCTGTGAGGGGTGATGGAGCTGGAAGGAGGCACCAGAGCATCAGCACCCCTGGCCCCAGGAACGTGTCCCCACTCCCTGGGGATGTGTCCCCAGCCCTGAGTCCCAGGCATGGTGTCTGGGCAGCCCCAGAGGGGCAGCGTCTCTTGGGGATATCTGGGAAGGAGCTTCCCCAAGAACAGCCTCAGCCTGAACTCAGCCCTCTTCCCCCTGCCCTGGAGCTGGGATTTAACTCCAGTGGGATTCACACACAAAGCTCTCTGAGGGTCTCAAAGACCCCTCCACTCTTAGGAGGGGCCAAGATGCAGGACTGGGGCTGGAGAGAAGAAGGAAGGTGCAGAAGGAAGGACAGCACCCCCTCAGCCCCGTCCCTGGCCTTCAGCCCTCTCCCAGCCCACCTGAAGCAGCAGGACACTCGCTCACCTTTGGGTCATGGATGCCTGAGAGCTCCTCAAAGGTCTTGTCCCCCACCATGACAGCTGCCAGGTTGGCCGTGTAGCTGGAGAGCACCAGGAGGCAGAAGATGGCCCAGAGGTTCATGAGGAAGCGGCCGGTGCAGCACTTGGGCGTCTTGCTGGAGACGGTGCGCCCAAAGAGGATGGCGTAGCAGAGGTTGAGGGCTGAGGAGTAGGAGAAGATCTTCATGCGGTTGCGCCCGTGGGGAGTCATTCCGTAGGGGCTCTTCCACTCGTAGAGGGTGAGGAAGAGTGCGGTCATGTGCAGCGCCACGAAGATGCCCACCCACATGGTCCAGTGCAGGGGCCACATGAAGGCCCCGATGGGCGACGCCGTGTCCTTGGTCCTCACCAGGATGCCCAGGCTGGTGGAGAAGAAGGGGCTGGTGAAGTCGATGACTTTGCTCCGCGCCGAGTTGATGCTGAAGGAGGTGACGGCCATGTGGGCCGTGCCACTGAGCAGGTCCCCCACCAGTCCCGTCCAGCGTCCGTTCTTCCAGGCGCCGTATTTCCCATCGCCCACGATGTAGAGCTTGAAATCAAAGGCCATGTCCTCGGCCAGCTTCTCCAGCAGGTCGATGCAGTACCCGTAGCAGCATTTCTTGTACTCCTGTGGCACTGACCCGTTGCCATTGCCAATCTTCTCAAAGAGGGCGTCCAGCACAGCCGAGTCGTTTGTGCCAGGGTCCAGGCAGAGCTGCCCGGCCGGGCAGTTCCCTTCCTCATCCACCTCCCTGGTGAAGACAAAGGGGTGCTCCACCAACGTCACCACCCTCAGCCGTGTCCGAGCCCCCTCGGCCGCCTCGCTGGGGCTCTTGTGCTGCCGCTGGCTCTGCCACGCAACCTCCTCCAGCTCCAGCTTGCCGTGGCTCCAGGTGCCCACTGTCATCCAGGCAGGGACCCCCTGCGAGTCCCTCCGCAGGCTCCAGATGCGGAACTGCTGCTCCGGCCTCACCAGTGCCGTGTTCTCCACGCGCACCAGCCCCGTCTGGCCGTGGAAGGATGTGTTGGCCAGGAACCTGCCAAGGAAAGGGTTTCACTGCTCCAGTGCTCAGGGTCAGCTGGGACCGAGGGATGAGGCTGGGAGCTGGGAGCGGGACGTGCCCGACGTGGGCAGGGACAAGGTCAAGGAGGAGCAGCAGGATGTGGCCCCACTGCGCTGCCCCGCAGCTCGCTGTGCTGCTGGGGCCAGAGTTATTAATATTTATAGAGTGACCGTGCTCGGGCGCTGTTAAGGAGATCTGAAGTGACACATCCCCTCTGTGCAGTGCTAACCATGTCCTGGGGGTCCGAGCCCCACGGTGGTGGCTGCACACGCTGGGGACAGCACTGCCCTGAGCCCAGGGGTCCCCTGGCTCTGCCCTTACCCCAGCCCGGGTCTGGGGCAGAATCCTCCCATGTACCCCAATACCACAGAGCCAGGATGGGGGAAAAGAGAAGCCCCCGGCACCCCCTTACCGGGCAAGGAAGAGCCCTGGGGACTTGCTGCCTGCCCGGTGCCTCTCGTTGCAGCTGCCCGTGGTCTGCAGCTGTGCAGGGTCGGGGAGGCCGCGGGCAGCGTGGGCAATGGCCCGGGATACCAGTCCCACTGTGTCCTGCACGAAGAGCTCCAGCGGTGGCCGGCTGACCTCCCCAAAGGCCAGCAGCCCCAGGGGCAGGCCCTCGGTCTGCAGCTCGCTGGTGCTGAGCGGGAAGCCCAGCATCCAGTGGAATTCCTGCGGTGGCAGCCCCGATTCCTCGGCCGCCTGGAAGACGAGTCGAGCGTGGTGCAGGTCACAGCCCAGCAGCAGCACTGGGCTGGAGAGGGTCCTGACACGGTCCCCGTGCTGCCGCAGGTAGCGGGTGGCCCTGGGCTCATCCAGGTAGCCCAGGTCCAGGACAGTGCGGAGGAAGAGCTGGGAACGTTGGGCCCAGAGGTCGAGGAAGCTGTCAATGTCCCAGGGGTGGCAGAGCACCAGGCTGG
This sequence comes from Motacilla alba alba, assembly GCF_015832195.1. Classification (NCBI taxonomy): domain Eukaryota; kingdom Metazoa; phylum Chordata; class Aves; order Passeriformes; family Motacillidae; genus Motacilla; species Motacilla alba. The sequence continues at coordinate 2,310,604 of NC_052043.1, read as the reverse complement.
TCTCCTGCCAGTTGTTGGCTTGCAGGATGCTCACCAGCACATCCACCAGCGTCTCCGGGGAGCTCTGCCGGTCCATGTGGAGGTGGAAGGGGCTCTGCCAACACACAAGGGTCGTGGATGTGCCCCTGCCCACGGGAAGAGCCCAGAGGCAGCACCAGATATGGACCCACGTGCCCTGAGGTCATCCCACACTCCCTGCCCATCCCCTGCCCGGTTCCTGTCTGGGGTGCACTGCCAGGACACGTCCCAGAGCCCTTCGGAGGCAGAATGGAGCTGGGGCTGGGGCTGAGGGCTGCAGAGCTTCCAGAGGAACCAGGGAACTTACCTCGGAGTGAAAGCTGGAATTGGGTCTGGGATAGAGCTGGGCAAGGAGCCAGGAGAGAGCTGAGATGGGAGCTGGGATAGAGCCAGGATAGGGCTGGAATGAGGGCCAAAAGGGGGCTGGAATAGAGCTGAGATGGGAGACAAACAGCCAGGATGGGGCACAGGATGAGGCTGGGGTAGAGGCAGGATGGAGGTGGGAATGAGGATGGGATGGGGCCGGGGTGGAAGAGAAGAGAGAGGGAGAACAGAGCCGGGATGGAGCCCGGAGGCAGTCGGGATGCAGCAAGGATGAGTGGTTGGGATTCCGAATTGGAGCTGGAATCGGGATCGGGATCGGAGGCAGGTCGGAGTCGGCAGGAGGACCCGCGGAACAGAGCCGGTATGGAGTCGAGACGGGGATCGGGATAGAGCTGGTATGGATCCGGGACGGGGATCGGGACGGGAGCACGGACGGAGCCGAGACGGGAGCGAGGACGGAGCCGGCGAGCAGGGACGGGAGCTGCGTGCGGTGCCGGCGCTGCGGGTCTCACCTGAGCTCGAAAAGGCAGCGGCCAGCGGGTGTCCAGGATGCTGACGAAGGGGACCTGGAGGGCGGCGGCGAGGAAGTCGAGCTGGAGCAGCTCCCGGCGGGAGCGGGGCAGCGCCAGGACGGCGGCCACGCCGCGCCCCGCCAGAGCCCCGCACAGCCACCGCGCCAGCGAGCCGGGGTCCCGCGCCGCCGGGCCGCCCCCCACCACCTCCAGGCTGAGGTTGTGGGGCAGCGTCACCTCCCCGGGGCTCCCCCCGGGGCCGGTACCGCTACCGGCGGCTCGGGCCAGCGCGGCGCGGAGCCGGGCGCGGGCGGGCGCGGGCGGCAGCAGCGCCCCGAGGCGCACGGTGGGTCCGGCTCCGGGGCCGAGGCCGGGGCCGGGGGATGCCGGGACGCGGCAGGGATGCGGGTGTCCCCCCGCCGCCCCCAGAGCCGCCGCCAGCAGCCAGAGCGCCCGCAGCCCCGCCATGCACCCCGCGCCGGCCCCGCACCGGCCCCGCCGCTCTGCGCTCCGCCGGGGACGGCTCCGGCTGCGGGCAGGGACCTCCGGCCGGGTCCCGCCGGGGCCCCCCCTCCCCGGGTAGCGCCGAGCCCCCGCAGCCCCCGGTGCGCGGTGGGGCACGCCGGACCCGGCCCACGCAGCGCCGGACCCGCCCGCAGCCGCCCCGTCCACGCCCACGCACGGCGCCGGTCCCCCCCTCCCTGCCCCCCGCAGCCAACGGGGCCCCCACCCGCGCGGGGCTGCCCTCCGGGCGCTGCCACCCTGGGGTCCCCTGGCGCAGAGGTGCCCGCTGATCCCAGGGTGGTCCCGGCTACCTCTGGACCGCTGGGGTGTTCCTCCTCTTCCTCCTCCTCATCCGCCTCCTCGGCCCCCGACGGAAAGCCCCTCGGGTGGGTCCCGGGCCGTGAACTGAGCCTCCGTCCCGGGAAAGGCCCCCAGCCCGGCCCCTCGACCCCTCCTCAGTCTGAGGCACAGCTTCAGTACCGGGGGGTCCCGGGGCCGAGCGGGTCCAGGCTGAGCGATTCCTTCTGCTGCGTGAGGAAGGGGAGAGGGCAGCGGCGGCACAGCCTTCCTCCGCGGAGGGAGGGGACACGGGGTCACCCTCCTCATCCTCATCAGGGAAACTGAGGCTCAACCCAGCCCAAGGGTCCCTGCCACCGGCGCACAAACACCAGCAACCGGGGCCGGAGCCACGCTAAATTAATAAGGAAAAATGAAGGATGGAGCCAAAATCCATCTGGCAAAAAGTATCGATTCATGTAATATCGATAAATGTAATGAGTCACAGCTAACGAATTCTCCTGCGGAGCCGGCCCTGCAGGGAGGGCAGCTCAAATCCCGCCAGAGCACGGAGGGTCGTGGGGTGCTGGACTCCCCCTGAGCACGGGCCCCCTTGCAGCTCCTCACGGGGATAAACACAGGACAGCCCCCACTGTCCACGCAGGAGGGGCAGCAGGGTCCTGGAATGAAACCCCCCAAACACCAGGCACAGAACAGGGGGGGCTCTCTGGGAAGCCCCTTCTGCTCTAAGTGCATCACCCCAACAGGAACCCCACTGGGGGGGACTGGGCAAGTGTGGGGTGACTGGGAGGGAGCTCTGGGGTCTGCATGCCTGGGGGTCTGAGGGCTCCCTGGAGCAGGGATGTGCCCCCACCTCTTGCCCCACTGCAGCCCCTGGCTCTGGGTGACGGTTCCTGCTGCAGCTGATGAATGTTGATCCAAAACGTTGGGAGGAAGAGGAGGAGCAGGAGAGGAAGGGAAAGGAACAGCTCCAGTGATTAAGCTAAAAGCATCTTCTCAGGAACTGGCGGGAGCTGGGGATGCTCGGATGCTGTGGTTTTAAAATGCACTTTAAATCATCTGCACTTGGTGTAGTGAATGGGAGGGGGGTATGACGCAGAGGGATGGCCAGGGGACACCTCAACACCCCGTAGGGACAGGGAAGGACCCTCGGGGTGAAGGCAACAGGGCAGTTTGGGGATAAGGAAGCACTTTCCCACTCCCAGTGGGCAGCCCAGGGATGCAGAGATAGATGGTCAAGGTCTGTGGCCATGCAAGGGTTGTTAAAGAAACCAACACGGGCATCTTTCACTATAAAAACCAAATCTTTTTATGTAAAAAATAAACCTAAACAAAACCCACAACCCCCGCTGCCATGCTGTGACAATACAAAAGGCCGAGTCCCCAAACACCGTGAAAACAGAGTCGTTGGATCCAAATATATATAAATTCTTGACTGAGGAGATTGGAAATAGCACCTTGCTGGTCCCCCCGCCCCTCCCCAGAGTGACCCTGTGCCCCCAAACCACCACCAGCTGTGCTCCAAGCCCAGGGACACCCCAGGCTCTGCCTGCCAGACAGATCAGGAGCCCCATCCTCAGCCCTGGCAGCCAGGGCCCCCCGCTGCACCCCCAGAGCAGGAGCCCCTCAGCCTCTGCTGTCCAGAGCGCGGGGTCCGGCGGCACTGAGCAGCAATCCCCAAGACAGGGTGGGCAGAAGGGGGTCTCCAAAATCCAATCTCAAACCGGTATTGAGAGGAAAAAAAACACTTTTCTGTCTGCACTGCAGGGTCAAGTAACGAAAAGAAACAAAAAAGGGGCGGGGGAAGAAACGGGGAAGGAGCAGGAGCCGCATCCTGAGCCCTCCCAGGAGCCAGCGACGCTCCTCCTGCAGCGGCCGCCCGAGTGCTCCCCGGCCCCGAATCGGAGTGAACACGGTCCCTGTGCTGTCCCCTCGCCGGTCTCAGCCCCGCGTCACGGAGCAGGCGGAGGCGGCGGCGTGTGCCGGGTGGGGGGAAGGTGAGCCGGGTGCTCGCAGCCGGCCGGGCGGCGCCCGAGGGCGGGCGGTTCTTCCCCAGGAGCCGGACAGGGAGAGGCGGAGGGGTGCGAGGGCGGGGGCAGCCTCTTCACTTGGCTGGTTTGGTGATGATGCGAGTGGAGAAGTCAAAGAGGTCCTTGTTGATTTTGCGGAGGTTGCTCACCTCCTCCTCCAGCTCGCTCACCTGGATCGTCAGGTGCTCCTGGTCTCCCACCAGGTTCTGTGACACGAAAACGCAACAGACAAGTGTCAGGGCCTCAGCTCTGACAGGCACAGGCTGCTGCTCCTTCCCCAGCAGTAAACGCCAAACCCTTCGGTCCCCTCCCTCCTCCTCCTCCTCCAAGTGCAGCCCCTCCTGCCCATGGCCCCAGCAGATTTTAGGGTTCTTTTCTCCTGTTCCAGTGTCCCAACTCGCTCGGGGCCTCATGAGTCAGATCAGCTGACAAGGATCCCCCTCAAGGGGTCAGTACCCAGTTCCCAGCCTGGGAGCAGCTCTCACCTTTTCCCTCGTCGAGTACATCTGCGAGTACATCCTCTCTGCCTTCTCCAGGTAGCTCTGCCCAGGCTCCTGCAGGGACCAGAATGGAGGAGTTGGCAGAGCAGACACAGACCCTCTCCCCATGCCCCTGGACTGGATTCCCCATGGGAGGGAGCCTGGGTGATCCATCCTGCTGTCCCCTGTGTCAGGCAAACAGCCCCTTGGCCTGCTGCCACCAAGCCAACAGGGAGCTTATCCATCAGCTCTGGCAGGACTGCCACTGTCACTCACCCAGAGACAGACACTGACAGTGGGGAGCAGCTCTGCGACCACTGGCAGAGAGGCTGGCATGGGCAGGACACTGATGGGGTGTGACCCTCCCTGCCCGGGGACAGCTATGCCCAGGGAATGGTGGGACAGCAAAGCCAGCCCACGCTGCAGCACGGGGCTGGGAGGACAAATGACTGCAGCAGCCAGGATGGGGAGGAAGCAGGAACGGGTTTCACCAGCTGGAGGAGAAGCTTTGCTCTGGCACAACCCCTCCTGGATGTCTGTGCCCCCTCCCCAGCTGCCCCCAGCACCTGCTGGTGCAGCCCCAGGCGCAGCGTCACCCCCTCGGCGCCCGGCTCGTCGCTGCTCTCGGTGCCGTGCAGGTGCCTGCTGAACTTGGGCAGGGGCACGCTGGGCTTCCCCTCGGGGTTGAACATGTTGGCAGGGGCCAGCACGATGAAGGCGTTCGTCACTGGACCTGTGCAGGGACAGAGGGGACAGGTCAGGCTGGACCCTGGTGGGTTGGAGAGGCAGGGGCCTCGGGCAGCCCCGAGGACAGCGAGCACGACCCTGGCACAGGCGGGGCCCAGGACTCTCCACCCTCCCCAGCAGCAGCTGCAGCTCTCGGGGCTGGCTGAGACCCCCGGGGAGCAGAGCCCGGCCTCCCCCCACCCTGAGCTGCCATCCAGCAGCAGCTCCGTGCTGCCACGATCCACGGCAGAGCTGATGAGCGCGTTAATTACTGCGCTGCGTTAATTACTGCACTTACCCACGGCTGCTGCCGCCCCCTCCCAGCTGCTGGGAGCTCCCACCGCTGTCCCCCACGCCCTGTCAGGCACAGCAGCCCCCAACCCCCATCCAGGGGGCAGGGCAGCTCAGCCACTGCTAGCACAGTCTGACCATCCGTCTCCCCTGGGCAAAGGCAGGGTGAGGATGGTCCACATGCACCTGACAGGGGCTGCCAGGGCTGTGGAGAAGGGTGCAGGGTGAGGAGGGGACATGGTGGGGCCCAGGGAGGCTTGGAGTTGCTGGAGGATTTTGGTCTCTGCAGAGCAGACAGACAGAAGCAGCTCTGACACGGATGAGGGCTCTGTCACCACCATCCACCCCTCCAGAGCCTGCTCCCAAATCTGATCCTGCCAGGATTCAAGGTTGGGTGCCACCAGCAGCTCTGCTGAGTGCCTGGCCCCAAAGCTGCTCCTGGCCAACTCTTGATGGCTTCACTCCCTCCTTGAAGACCAGATGATGGTGCTCCTGAAGCAAGTGCCCATCAGTGAGATTCCCACTGCACTGGCAGCTCATGGAGCAGTTCGAGAGGAAAGGTGGAGAGGAGAAAATCTCAGGAGTGAACCCAGAGTTCCCCAAACCTGGTCACCACCTGGACACAGCCCTCACAGCTACTCTGGGGCCCCAGTGCAGATGCAGGTGCTGTAGCAGATCACCTTGCCCCAAGGCCTGGGCCAGCCTGGGCACGGAGACCAGGCTTAGCTGGGGGGAAACAAATAACCCAGCTTGCAAGACAGAGCTGCCAGCAGCACCCATCAGCCAGAGCCCCAGGATGGCCTTGCAGGGGGAGTCCTCGGGGACGGTGTGTGCCACGCTGTGTTTGCAGAGACAAGGATGGAGCTCGTGTGACACGATGGGAATTGAGGCCCGGAGGGATCTGGGGGCAGGGCTGGCTCCCAGCCTCGTCCCACAGGTCTCCTGCTTCCCCCCAGAGTGGTGCCAGCCCTGCCTCACCAGCGCTGCCACAGCTCATTACCCAGGAGCAGCAGCCTGGCTTCTCAAAGTCCACCTGCTCTGCCCCTGCCAAGGACGAGCGACCTTTGGTGACACAGCCCCCTGCACTGGCCTGCTTGCCTGGCCCTGAGCCACACTCCAGCTCCTTGGATTTATTTGCAGCAGTGCTGAGAGGGGGGGGCAGAGGGTCCTGTGTGCCCCCAGCCACCCCCGTGCCCAGCAAGCAGAGGGACCACGCTGTCCCGGGGACACTGGGCCAGAGGCTGCTGTCACATCACCACGTCAGAGCCCTGTCACCTCTGCCTTGGGGAGGCAGCAGGGACAGACCTTGCTGGGGGGCTCATGCCTCTGCTCAGAGAGGCCAAGGGGGGACAGGGATCCATGGAGAGGGGGGCTGGGTTGGGGCAGCAGATTCCCCCCACTGCGAGGCTGCAGGGCCCCACGGGGACTCCAGACCCAGGGCACAGCTCGGGGTGCTGGACTCCCAGCCTATGGCTGAGCACACACAGTCATGCCAGTGCCAAGGCTGCCAGGGAAACCAAATCCCTGCCCACAGGCAGCAGAGAGCCAGCGGAGCACCCACGGCTTGGGGTCAGCCTGGTGCTGCTCCTCCTGGGAAGAGGCTGCTCTGTCCATTCCTCCCTGCAGCCTCGGGAGGACTCCAATGCCCGGCTCTCAGCCAAAGGCTGCCCCCCCTCCTGGGATGACTCACAGCTCCATTTGGGCTGCTCTCACCCTCTGGTGCCAGCGGCGCCAGGCCGGATGGGCGCTGCAGTGGGTCCCAATTAGGGATGGTCCTTGGCAGCCAAAGAGAAGAGGAAAAGGTTCTGCAGGCAGCCCAGCTTCCAGAGACTGCCCCGAGGCAGCAGCTCAGCCACCACAGAGGAACGGGGACTGGCTGTCCCCACCATCACCTTTGGGAGGGGTTTGGGCCATGCCCAAAGCAGCCCCACCGGTCACTGTGGCACCTGGGGCCAGAAACCACCACAGCTGGGGGAGGAACACAGTTAACAGCAGGAGGGGTAAATCCCCACTGCTCTGAGGTAGCTGAGGCACCCAACTGCTGCTCCTGCAATTTACTGGAGCCATCAGACTGAAATCCCAGACAGCTGCTCATATGGGATTCACTTCAGGCCCCATGAGCTCACGGGCACTCAGTGCCGGGGTCACGGAGCTGTCTCCCCTCCAGACACAGCTGGGGTGTGTGTGGGGTGACTGCTGCCTTGGGAAAACAAGGAGGAGGATCCCGTGTGGCCTCAGTGACAGGGTGAAATCCATGACTCACTCCTGACAGAGCACAGGGGGTTGTTAACACATGGGGCAAGGTCACGGCACCGCTCTAGACAGCCCGGGCTCCCTGCAACGCCTCTGCCCTTCCCAGGGCGTGAAGCAAGGGGCACAAACACACCTGCAGAGCCCAGGGCAGCACAGGTGAGACAGCAGCAGCCTCTGGCAGCGAGGATCCTGGAGATAAGGACATTCCTACCTTTGTGATTCATCGTCTTCAGGCACTGCTTGCTCTGGATGTCCCACAGCCGGACGGTTTCGTCGTGAGAGCCCGAGAGCAGGAGGCTGCCATCTGTGGAGACTGACAGACACGTCACCTGGTTCCTGGAATGGGGAAGAGGATGTTTAAACTCAGGATGACCCCAGGACTGCCAGAAGCTGGTGAGGTGGGCAGATGGTGGCTGGCAGGTATGTCTGGTTCCTCACCTGTGCCCTTTAAAGACCTTCCCGTTCTCCTGCTCTGTCTGGAAGGTCCTGTCTCTCTGAACTGGCTGCAGAAGTGAAGAAAGGAAGGGAAAGGGGTTAAAATTCAGGAAGGCTGAATCCAGCAGGTTCATCACCATGTTTGGAGGGGGCATAGGAGACACAGGGGAACCAGGCCCTCCTCTGCCCTGGCAGGTCCCACCAGGCTCGGGGTGACAGGGCACACCTGCAGCCCCACACTCACCCAGGCGCAGAGGTCGACCTGGAAGATGGACCCGTCCATGCCCCCGCAGAACATGTGGTACTCAGAGAGGTCCAGAGTCACAGCCATGATCCCCACGTCGAAGAGCACGGAAAGCAGGAGCTCCCCAGACGAGATTTCCCAGAGCTGGAGTGAGAGGGGACAGGAGAGTCAGGGGTGAGAATGTTAATGGCAGGATTGGAGGAACACTGATATCCTGGAACCCCACACTGGCACTCCCACCCTGGCATTCCCTCCCGGCTGTGGCTGGGAAACTGAGTCCAAGGCAGAACCCTGATCAGCCTCTCTGTGAGCAGGAGAGAATTTTCCCAAGGCAGCTTCAAAGCAGCTCTGAACCCTCTCTGTGGCCATCCTGCCCCCAGGGCAGCTCCTGCCCCACAGGCTCCAGCCTGCTCTGCTCCCTGTGGACATCAGCAATGGAAAACAGAGGAGCTGACCCCGACATTCCCAGGACAACAGGGACTGCAGCAGTCCAGCCTGGGGGCAGGTGCAGAGGAACTGCTGTTGTTGGAGAGGCAGAGCCCAGCTCTGGCAGCTCTGAGTCATTGCAGAGACAGCCAAGAAATTAAGCCACTGCAACCCGGCAAAGCTTGGGGACAGCTCGGGGACAGGGACAGCTTCCTGCTACCTGGCAGGAGCCCGGCTGTGACCCCGCAGGGTCTGGCACCTCCAAAATGAGGCTCACCTTGGCTGTCTGGTCGAGGGAGGCGGTGGCAGCCCGTGCCAGGGGCCCTCCGAAGCCGCAGCACAGGTCGGTGATGGGGAGGCTGTGCCGGGACCAGACGTGCCGGGGGTCAGGGATCTGGGAGGGCTCTGCCTGCAACACGCTGTGGGGAGAGCACAGACAGGCAGGTCAGCCAGGACAGAGCCCCATGGGGAGCTGGGCCAGGTTCTGATCCCACTGGGAACGCCTCTCCTGGCTGCAGGGAGCAAGTGGCACACGGGAGCTGCTGGCAGCCATGGCACACGGATACCGAGGCTGAGATCCCCATCCCACAGGGACAAAGACCCTGGGTAAAGGGCACAGTCCCCCCTGTGTCACCCAGGGAAAGAAGTCAGAACCATCTGCCTGCTCCCAAGAAGCACAGATGAGACCCCGAGGAAAGGCTCCCTGTCTGCAAGGAGGGCACAGACGCAGCTGTGGGCACAGAGGGATCTCCTGCTCCAAAATCCCTGCGCCCCCCAGCCCCCCTTACTTGTAGAGGTTCCACACCAGGGCCAGGCAGTCCTTGGCCCCTGAGAGGAAGTGGCTGCTGTCGTCGGTGAAGCAGAGGCACGTGAGGTCCTGGTAGTGTCGGTTCAGGATGGCGAGGAGGTTCCCGTTGGACACCTGGAGTGAGGGGAAGGGCAGGAGGGAGTCAAGGATGTCTTGGGATCACGTGGCGCCCTGCCCTTGGTGCAGTGAGGGGGAAGGGTGGGTTCTGTTGCCCCCGTGAGCCTGTTGGCACCTCGGGACAGTGACTGACACCACTGAGGTGCAGCTGGAGCAACAGCCTGCACTCAGGAGCACAGGGAAATTCAGCCCATGGCAGTGGAAGGGGTCCTGGCACATTAACTCTGGAACCCAGGGATGCCACAGCTGCTCCTCTGGCCAAGCCACAAGTGTGCAGTAAAGATTTCTTGTTCACTCTTAATATTCATATTACTTTGGTGGCTCCTTCCCTCCCCCCACAGGTCCTCAGGAGGAGGCAGTGGGGTGATGAGAGCTGCAGGACACCCCAGGGGTGGCTCGTGGTCCTGGGCCAGCAGAGGCTTTAGGGTGGACAAGGAATTCCCCAAGCCTGGAACATTTCTTATTAAAAGCCAACGCTGCAGATGGGGAGGGAACCAAAAGAGAAAAGCCTCAAATAAAATAAGAGTCTGCTTCTTCTCGTGGCCTGAATTACACCAAAAAGTCAAACCTCAAACTCAATTCAAGGGGTTGCACAGACAGCACAACGCCCAGCTCTAGGGGCTGGTTCCAGCTCCATGGTGGTTTCCATGGAGCCTCTCCAGCGTGCCAGAGGGACAGTGCCACACTCTGGAACACATCTGTGGGTGACAGGAGCTGGAGCAGGGCCCACCTGGGAGCACCACAGGCAGCAGCTCCCACTGCAGGCTCAGCCTCAGGGATTTTTTTCCTGCTACAAGCACTTTGGTACAAACAAACCCTGATGGGCTCAGGTAGAGCCACTCACACCATGAGGCTCAAACCTGCCCTGGCACGGGGAGCTCTCCAAGTGAGGCATCCTGGGGTTTAATCCTGGGCTCAGGACAAGACACTGCTTTCATTTGCTCAGTGGTGTGCTGGGAACGCAGCGTAATCCCAAATTAATCCAGCAGTAATTAACCAGCAGGACAACGACCGGAGCAGAGCAGGGGCTGCTGGCACCCTGGGCACACACAAATACACAGCTGAAAAGTGGGAGAAGCGCTGCAGGAAAACCAGATCCTGTGCTGCTGCCTCGTGGGAGCAATGCCTGACCCTTGAGGCATCAGAGATGCTTGGGGAGAGGAGAAGGAGACAGAGTGAAGCCTCTCCCTGAATTCCTCCCACTCCTACTTCACTGAGCTGCCCCATGGGCTGAGGGCAGCACAGCCTTTACCCCAGGACCAGGATTTACAGACATTTGAGGGACGGGGACCTCCCTGACCGTGCAGGGTGTGAGGGTGCGTGCCCCAGCACCCCGTACCTCCCACAGGTAGATGCTCTCGGCGACGCCCGCCAGGATGTAGAGCCCGTTGGGAGAGGCTGTCAGGCAGGTCACGGGCCCGGGACAGATGATCTTCTGCTGCAGCTGGTCCTGGCACAGAGAGGGCACAGCGGGGCTCAGAGAGGGCAAGGGGCTGCAAGCAGGGCTCCCCGACACCGGGGCTCAGGGGCATCTCTGTGGGGGTCTCAGAGAGGGCAAGGGGCTGCAAACAGGGCTCCCCAACACCAGGGCTCGGGCATCTCTGTGGGGGTCTCACAGGGATGGGGGGCACCTGCCCGTGGTGATGGGGGTCGGAAGGGAGGGAGGGCGGGCCTGAGGGTCCAACCGGGGACAGGGGGGGGTCTCTGTGGAGAGAGGGGCCATGGGGGTCTCTGCAGAGAACGGGGCCATGAAGGGGTGTCCGAGCACAGAGGGGAGTCTCCACGAAAAGAGGGGTCTTGGGGGGTCTTTGTGGAGAGAGGGGCCACGGGAGGTCATTGTGGAGAGAAGAGCCATGGGGGGGTCTGACCATGGATTTGGGGGAGCTCTGTAGACGGAGGGGCTCCTCATCACAGGGCCGGGGGCTCCTCAGGAGGGGTGGCCCCGTCACATCCCTCACGGGGCCCGGAGTTCCCCCGCGAGGCATCCCCCGAGCCGAGGCCGCCCGGGCCCGCCCGCCGCGCCGGTACCTTCCTCTGGAGCTCCCAGACGTTGATGTAGCTCTTGCCGAGCTGGGCCCCCAGCAGGTGCTCGCCGCCCAGCAGCGCCAGCCCGCGTGGGCCGCTGTTGCCGCCGCGGTAGCCGGGCAGGGCCGAGCCCGAGTGCAGCTCCCAGACCGAGCAGTTGCAGAGCGGCCCCGCCGCGTCCGACACCAGCGCCACCTCCATGGGCGCCGCCATCTTCGCGGTCCGCCAGGGCCACAGAGAGCGCGGCCGCGGCCCAGAGCGCCGCCTCCCCCGCCCGGCGCCGACCAATCAGCAGCGGCGCCGCCGCGGCCGCGCGGGGCGGGAGGTGCGCACGCGGCAGGAAGCTCAGCAGGGCCCGCCCCGGTCGGTGCTGGATGGGTGACCCGGGACGCCGGCTGTGCACATGGGGCACCCCACGGGCTTATGGGGACCCTGAGGAGACCCCATAATAACCCTATGGGGATCCTGTGGAGACCCCACAGTCCTATGGACCTCCCCAACCCCATGAGGACCCCATGGGCACCCCTCGGGCTTATGGGGACCCTGAGGAGACCCCAAAACCCTATGGGGACCCTGTGGAGACCCCATAGAGACCCCATGGGCACCCCACTGGGTTATGGGGCACCCTATAGGGACCCCATAACCCTATGGACCTCCACAGCCCTATGGGGACTCGCTGATCATCCCAGAGCTTCGTGTGGACACACAGAGCTTCATGGGGACCCCACAAAGATTCATGAGTGCCCCACAAACTTGGGGTGCCCTGGATACCTCCACGCTTTGTGGGCAACCCGTGGGTACCCCCTGACCCTATAGACCACCCACAGGGACTGCATGGACACCCCACAATCCCACAGCCACCCCATAGCTGTGTGGGAACCCCATGAGCACCTCACAAAACTAAGGATGCCCCGGATACCTCCCAATCCTATGGACACCCCACAATCCCACAGCCACCCCATAGCTACGTGGGAACCCCATGAGCACCCCACAGCTATGAGGGTGCCTTTGGACACCCCACAGCCCTACAGAGACCCCACGCACACCTCATAATCCTATCATCACCCCATAAATCCATTGATACCCCATACCCCAAATCCATGAGGGAATCCTACGGATACCCCACAGCCCTGTGGGCAACCCTGGGCCCCCCCAGGGCAAGAAACCCCAAACAACTCAACTTTTTTTTTTTTTTTTTTTAATATTTCTTCACTTTACAGGGTTACAATTGTCTTAAATATTCTGACGTTTAAATACAATCTGTATAATAATGTTATTATAAAATGTAAACTTTCAGTGTTTTTTTTTTTAAGTTTATTTTCTCTTTTTTTTTTTAATTTTTTAAAATTTTATTATTTTTTTTTTAATAATAATCAAAAAGTCTCAATACCTGAATGTTTTGCAAAACTGAAATCTTTCACCGGGGCCCCGGGTGCGCCCGAGGCCGCCGCGCTCAGAGGTAGAATGTGGTTTATTTTTTTATTCCTTTTTTTTTCTTTTTTTTTTTTTTGTCTTTTGTGGTTTTTTTTTTTTTCTCTTTTCTCATTTTCCTTTTTTACCTGAGTTAAGATATGCAACGCTGGGGGGGAAGGGGGGCGGCTGCAGCTGGGGCAGCTCCTTTAGTTTAATTTTCTTTCCAAACCCCCCCAAAAAAAAAAAAAAAAACTGATTTAGGCTCTTTTTTATTATTTTTAAATCGATATGCAAAAAAGAAAAATAAAGTGGAAAGTCACCCGCTCTCGAAAACAAAAATAAAAGGAAGGGCAGGGAAAGGAGGGGGAGGGAAAATAATTAAAAAAAAAAACCCAAAACAACCCAAAATAGTGACTGTACAATGCAAAAAAATCACAAAAAATCTAAGCCTGCCCTGGGTATGAAAATTCCCCCTTGGAATTTCTCCTTGCGGGGAGCTGGGCTGGACCCCAACAGCAGCAGGAGCTGGACGGACCCTCCCAGGCCCCCCCAAAAAAAAGGGTCCATGGAGCCACCAAGGGGATTCCAGCACGGGAAAAAAAAACCCCAAAACCTGGCTGAAAACAACACAAAAAAATCAGCTGGGATAAAAAAAACCAAACCCAAATCCCCTGAGATCGCCACTTCCCCGAGTGAAATTAAAAATAAAGGTTTGGGGGGGGTGGTCCCACCAGCCTGGACCCCCTCCCCCCCTCTGGGGGCACCTGGGGAAGGGGGAAAAACCCTGTGCTCCAGGTGGGAACCTGAGAACGGAGATACCGAGGGGGGTGAGGGGGTTTCGGTATCGGCTTGGATTGTGTCTCACGCAGATGTGGCTGAATATTTTTCTTTTTTCTTTTTTTTTTTTTTGGGGGGGGGGGGTGGGAGGGGAGAAATAAAAAAAAACAACAACAAAAAAAAAGGAGATTGTGAGGTTTAAAAAATAAATGCTCGGGTCCTTCGGGTTGTCCGGGAGCTCCGGAGCGTCCCGCAGCTCCGAGCATCCCCATCCTCTGGATCCTGCTTGGTTTTGGAGGAAATAAGCCCAAAGTGGCTTTAAACAGTAGTTTTATGCAGGAGGGAGGAATAAAAATGAGGATTTGCCGGTGGGGGAAGGAGCAGAGCTGGACCCAACCACCGATAAGGAGAGGAGAAAGGAGATTCCAACTTTTTTCCAAGCTCCCATTTTCCCTGATGAAGACTAATATATATCATTTGCATGTTAAAAGATTGATTCTTTTTTTTTTTTTCATTTTTTTGAGAATAAAATAGAAGCTATTTACAACAAAACAATCGAAAACAACCTCTTAAAATCCTGCAGAGAGTGGAGTTCCCAAAACAAAGGAGGGAAAAGGATGGAAATGAATAAAATATCTCCCTATTTCCAATTATTTTTTTAGGATTTTTGTTTTTTTCCTTTAGAAATCCGGGGGGTTTCGCTAGAGCTCGCGTCGGCAGGCGTCCGTGCGTCTGTCTGGAGGTAACACGAGTTAAAAAATAACAATAATTATAATAATAATAATAATAAATGTACAGTGCAAAGTGTGATGTGAGTGAGGTAAACGGTCCCAGAGCGGCGCAGCCGGCGGCTCCGGCAAAACCCCCCGGGCTAAAGCTTTTCTGCCTGGAAAAGGAAAATCCAACAACACGAGAACAAGGGCAGAGTCCATCGAGAGCCTGAGAAGACCCCGGAGAAACCCTGGCAAGACCTCGGGTGAGACCCTTGGCGAGACCCCAGTGAGACCCCGGTGAGATCTCGATGAAACCCTGGCGAGACCCCGGTGGGATCTCAATGAAACCCTGGCGAGATCTCAATGAGACCCTGGCGAGACCCCGGTGGGATCTCAATGAAACCCTGGCGAGATCCCAGTGAGATCTCAATGAAACCCTGGCGAGATCTCAATGAAACCCTGGCGAGATCCCGGTGAGACCCCGGTGAGATCTCGATGAAACCCTGGCGAGACCCCGGTGAGACCCAGGCAAGATCTCAATGAAACCCTGGCGAGATCCCAGTGAGATCTCAATGAAACCCTGGCGAGACCCCGGTGAAATCCTGTTGAGACTCCCCCTGGCAAGACCTCGGTCGAGACCCCGGCGAGACCCCAGAAGACCCCGGAGAGCCCCGGTGCGACCCCGTGTCCCCAGGAGGGGCCCGAGGCTCGGGGGCGTTAAGGCGAAGCGCTGTTGGAGGTAGAGCTGGGGGGCACGGCCAGGCCGGCCGGGGCGGGGGGCACGCTCCCACCGCCGCTCCCCACCCCGCTGCCGCCGCTGCTCCGGCTGCCGCCGCCGTTGCCTTTGCTGTAGGCAGAGGAGGAGGAGGAGGAAGAGGAGGAGGAAGGGCCGGGCGTCTGGGCGAACAGCACACCTGGGGAGAGAGCAAAGCTGAGCCGCGGGCGCTGCGAGACGGGGCGGGGGGCGGCCCAGGGCAGCCCCCAGCCGCGGCGGCGGTGCCGGGGGGAGCCCCTCACCTGTGTAGACGATGCCGTTGATCTCCACGGACATGCTGATGCTGTTGGTGCCGTTGCTGCTGGCGGCGGCGGCGTCCTGGCGGTTCTCTGCCGGGGAGAGCCGCGTTACGGAGCCCGCCGGGGCCGGGAGCTCGGCCGGGGCGGGAGGCCGGGGCCGGCACTGACCTGGCGAGCGGGTGCCCTGGCTGTTGATGCGGATGCTCATGGGCAGCTGGGCCGTCATGGCCAGGAGGTTCTGCTGCAGCGCCCGCTGCATCAGCCGCTGCTGCTCGTCCGTCACCAGCGCCAGCTTCTTCTCCGGGGGCTCTCCCGACTCCAGCTTCTCCCGCAGCTGCTCCAGCGCCGCGGCCTGGGCGGCTGCCGCCACCTGCACCGCGGCCGCCTGCGCCGCCACCACGGGGTGCCCGGCCAGTGACACCGGGAGCCGGCTGGGCATGGAGATGGGGATGGGAGAGTCCTCCTCTGCCGGGGGAGCGGGTGTCAGTGACGGGGGCACAGGGGTGACGCCACCCCAGGGTGTCCCCGGCCCTGGCACAATAGTTTGGTGCCCTGCTGTCCCTCCAAAGGTCAGAGATGGGTGATTGGAATCGGGGTCCCCGGGCTGAGC
The DNA here is from genome assembly GCF_015832195.1 of Motacilla alba alba. NCBI lineage: Eukaryota > Metazoa > Chordata > Aves > Passeriformes > Motacillidae > Motacilla > Motacilla alba. Next base: position 2,294,588 of record NC_052043.1, on the reverse strand, counting down.
CCTGGAGCCCAAGGAGGGGAGAGGAGCATCACCCCCCTGCCCGCTACCCCCGGCTCTACCCGTTATTGTTACATCTCCAGGGCTTAGGAGGGAGCTCAGCTTGCAACCAGACACCGTGGCAGCCAAACCCTGGAGCGGGCAGACCCCAGAACAACCGTTACCTTTCTTGATCTTCTGGCCCGGCGTGATGGCCCCGCCGTTGGTGGCAGACGCCAGCCCCAGCGCCGGCACTGGCAGCTTGGGCGAGGACAGGAGGCCGTGGGTGCCTCCAGGCGAGTAGGCAAAGAGGGAGCCCCCGAAGCCCTGCCGCCGGCCCTCCCGCCGGTTGCTGTCGATGGCCGCCTGCAGCTCGTTGGGGTTGCTCAGCCCGCGCTTCTCACACTCGTAGGGGTACAGGTACTTCATGTACCTGCGGCCAGACGGGACGCGGGAGGGATGGTGAGGGTGACGCAGCGGCTTGGGCCCCCCTTCCCGTGCTCCACCCCGTTGCTCCCTCCTCCCCACTGCTCCCAGGCTGCGCTGAGCCTCCGTCCCCTGCACAGGGCAGAGGGACCCCCAAGGAGTCGCCCCGCTCCCCTCCCCTCCGAGCCCCCGCTCACTGGGTGCGCAGGGTGAAGGCCGCGCTGGTGATGGAGGTGGGCAGGCTCAGCCCCTTGGTGATCTCCCGCCACAGCTTCTTGTTGATGACCTCCACCAGACCCCCCTTCTCGGTCACCAGCGTGTACAGCATGTACAGGTCCAGCACCTGCTTGGCCATGATGGGGATCCGGTTCACGGGGGTCCCTGGGGAGCGGCGGGAGGAGAGAGCGGCTCTGGGGTGCTGCTTTCTTACCCGAAGTGGGGGCGCAGCTGCTGAGACCCCTGCGGGGCAGTGGAGGGGCTGGGGGGCTCATGCTCCTCCCTCCCCTTCCACTGTCCCCTTCTTCCCCCCGGGCCCTCCCGCTGAGATCAGCCCCGAACAAAGGAAACAGAAACTCGCAGTTTCCAGCCACAGCCCCGCGGTGGCTGAGCCGGTTCCTCGGGCTGAGCCGGCACCCGGCAACGCGAGTTATTTATAACGGGGGTGGCACGATCCGGCTGTGAGGGTCTCCTATGAGCCGGGGGGCTCGTCCCTCCAGCTTGAGGAGGGGGCTGGCAGCACCTGCTCCCCTCATCGGGGTCCCCACCCTCCCAGCCCTGCGGTGAGGGGGCTCTGGGGAACCCCAATGGATGCAGGTGGGCCATGACGGTGGGGGAACGCAGGGGACACAGCCAGGGAGACCCCAGGGGACAGGACAGAGCCAGGGGAACCCTGGGGGACCCAGCCAGCAGCCCCAGCCCCCCTGCGCAGGCACACGTGCTTTCCCAGTGCCGTCTGACAATGGGCCGGAGCCAGCCCTGTGTCAGCACTTCCAGCGCTGTTTTCCACGCAGGAACCAGACCCTCGAGCAGGAGCACGCTTGGATTTCAGCCCTTCCCACCCCCGGCCCCCCAGCCGTGGCCTCTCCCCGGGCAGAGAGAGGGCACAGCCAGGGGCTGCAATAACCCGGGCAATGGGCAGGGGGGCACACGGCCAGGGGTGCTGTGTGGGGAGGGGCTGCGGGTCTGGGTGCGAGGGGTGAAGGGAGGGGACAAGGGGGGGCCGCAGGCTCTGGATCCAGCCCAGCAGGTTTGACCCTGCTGTGCTGAGGGGTTAAAGATTAACCAGCAGCTCAGCCGGAGCCGTGACCTCAGGGCACTAATGAGGGGCAAGGAAATGAGCCCCTGGCCTTGGGGGGGATGTGGGGGGTGCAAGGTGGGTGCGGTGGAGCAGGGTGGGCACAGGGTGGGTGTGCAGCTGGGTACTCACCTCGCTTCTGCATGAAGCTGAAGAGGTCATCCAGGAACTCCTTCCTCCTGGGGTCACCATCCAGCTCGTACAGCTGCGTAAGAAGAGAGAGGTGCTCAGAAACCCCCTTTAACCCGTGTGTCCTCCTACCTGAGACCCCTGGCTCCCACTGAAGCAGCCGTGTGGCTCAAAGGACACCAAATGGCTGGGGGGGGGTCTCTGCAGAGGTCCAGGGGGGTTCCTACAGCTTGGGCTGACCTTGTGTCCCACTGTGCCATTCCCTGCCTGCCCTGCTCGGAGCTCAGCTCCGGGATGCCGGTGCTGGGATCACGGCTGGAGTGGCTCCCAGGCTGCCGACACCGTGCTGGGCCCCGGCTCCTCCCGGGAACGCTGACCCCGGTTATTTTTAGCATCCACTGCCTGCTCAGCACAGCAACTCTTCAGTGTGGTCCCTCCACGCTTGGGGTGCCACAGAGAGCCATGGCCAGAAGCAAGTGTGCCTTGACACGAGCCTGTGTGCCACCGCCCTGCAGGGACATGTCCTGCGCTGGGGAAGGCAGAGCTCCGCCAGGCTCTGACACGCTGCACCTCAATCACCAGCTCTGCTTGGGGCATCTTCAGCCGGGACCCCCCACCCCGCCAGCCCGGCACATTCCTGCCTGATTTATGGCGCGGGACCGGCCGGTCGGAGCGCCCGGCACGCCGCAGGCACACACCACGCCACGCCACGCGGCCTCTCCCGGAGCCCAGCGCTGCTTCTGCCTGGAGGCTGCTGGATAATCCCCCCCCCCCGACCCGGGAAGGGTGTTGGAGCAAGGGCTGTGGGGGCAGGTGTTGCCCAGACACCAACAGGGTGGTGGCCACAGCTCCGCTTTTCTCAATGACAGCTCTGAACAACTGCCAGCGGGGCCGGGAGGGGCCTGTAAATAAATACCCCCCCCAAAATACGCCAGGCACGCACTGTGGGGCCACCCCTGCCGGTCACTGGGTCACCCATGTGCCCACTCCCTCCAGGCTACGCCCTGTGGCACCAGGACCACAGTGGGCAGGTGGACGGGTGGGCATCGTCCTGGCTGGAGCCCCCTCGTCCTGCAGCCCTGCGGGAGGATCCGGAGCCTGCAGGGCTGGACTCGCCCGCCGGCCCGATCAAAGGGATCAATGGGGCCGCGTGATAAGCGGGGCCATAAACCCCCCCCAGTTCCCCTGGGAAACTCGGCAGGCTCGACCAGCCCCTCGCACAGCCCCAGGGCAAGGGCAGGAGCCACCAGCACCACCGGCTGAGACCCTCAAAGCCCCTCTCCTACCCCAGCAAGGGATCTGGTGTGGGAGCGCTGTTGGGGCAGTGAGACACGGCACAGCAGCAGTGCCATGATTTTTGGGGTTGAGCTGCACCGGGCTACTTGTGCCAGCTGAAGGATGTTGGGCTGGTGCCAATCCAGCCTCCCCCGTTTCCTCGAGCAGCTCCAAAAGCCACACACAGAGAAAGGGCTTTCCCGGTGCCCGATCCTGCAGGGTGCGGAGCCATCCTGGGGAAGCACTGCACACGCTGGTTCATCCACTGCCAAGACCCTCGGGGTCATGATCCACCCCCCTCCTGGACTCAGTCCCGAGGGGAATGGACGCGTTTAAGAGGATGAAAGAAAATTACCCGTCAGCTGAGGAGAGCGTGGCCGGCCAGGACAGGGGGATTAGCGGCTGCTGCGGGCGGCTGCCCCGAGCGCCGGCCTTCCACCAGCCCCGGTGGTCCCATGCCAAGCTCAGCTGGCTGCAGCCGCTCTCACCCCTGGCCAACTGCGATGAAGCCACAGGGGTCCCCAGGGATGGTGGGCAGAGGGATCCCCGTTCTTGCCCGGTGTCCTCACAGCCCTGCCGGCACACCCGCCACGGCTGCCGGGCAAAGGATGTTGCACAAGCTGCTGCTGACGGTTACCGGCGAGACTTCGACAGCTTCGCTGCACTTGGCAGCTGCTCGCTGACCACTGCAGTGCCAAAGAGAGAAACAGACTCCCCTTGGGACCCCCCAAACCCTGGTTTAGCTCTGCCACTGCCAGCAGAACCAACTGCCAGTGACGGGCACCTGCTCAAGGTGCTCATCTGGCAGCACCATGGGGCGAGCACATGCCCAGCCATGGCCGGGACATGCGTGCCTGGTATGCACTGTGGTGTGTGACAGAGTGCATTTGCCAAGCTGCCCCTGTCCTTCCCTTACCACCCCTGCTCCCCCTCGACCCCGAGCACAGGCAGGACACGGAAGGGGACAGAGACGAGTGACTCCCAGCTGCCCCTCGCAGGATTTCCTTGCATTGACGCCATCCGCAGCCAACGGCAAAGCAGCCGGCGCCCCGAGAGCCCCAACGGCAGTGCAGGACAGCTGGGACAGCGGGGCTCAGAATGCAAATTGGGGAACAGAAACGTTCTGGTTTTGGCAGCGTTCGAAACCTACTGTGCAGCTGAGCTTGGCACGGGCTGGCGGCTGCCGGCACTGCTGCACTGAAATCAGCAGGTGCTGAGTCTTGCGCCTGCTTGGTGCTGATCCCTGCCCCGTGCCGGTGCCCTGCTTCCTGCTCCCAGCCCTGGTTTCTGCTCAGCTCAAGGCCAGCTCCTCGCAGGGACACGCAGCGTCTCAGCGCTCGGTGCAAAGGTACCGGCGTGCAGGAGCCGCAGGCGAGGCCGCCCGGTGCCGCTGAGTCAATACATTTATGTTTCGTAATTAGGGAGCTGGAAACGACTTAATCCATATCGCAGCTGCCCCAGGAATATCCTCTTACCGTGGGGTCCCCACGGCAGGGTGTGGTGGCAGGGGACACTGTGGCACAGCCAGCCCAGCCTGGCTGGGGACAGCAGGAGATGCCTCCCGCCTCCCTGAGAGTCCCCTGGGCTGGGGGATGCGACTCCCAGCACCCAGTGCTCCCAGTGCTGACCCACTCCAGGGCGAATGCTTGATGCCAGCGGCACGGGGTGGCTCTGGCCACAGTGTCCAGCCCACCTGGCCGCAGCGCAGCCCCCTCGGCCCAGGCCCCCGGCCGGCTGAGGACACGGAGCCAGATGGCCGTTGCCAGCAGCTCCATAATTAAGTGGAGGAGGAATTAGGCAGGCGGTGGGCGGGTGGCCCTGACCCCGGCCCAGCGCCCCGGCAGGATGCCGGCCCGGCGTTTGGTGTGGATGACCGGATTAATGTTTCAAACCAGATTACAGGAAAATCCCAACCCGCTGGCTTTCAAAGGGCAGGCGGGAGGCGGCCCCTTGGCAATGCCAGGAATGTGGGAGAGCCCTCGCCACGGGCTCGGTGCGTGCCGGGGGTCCGAACCCTCCCCAGCCCCCCCGAGCTGGGGCAAGGGGGGCAATTACACGCAGGAGGGGAAGGGCCGTTTCACAAGGCTCCGAGAATGCCGGGGGTCATGCTGGTGCCAGGAAATCCCCCCTTCGGCAGGAGTCCCTTGTCCCTTGTCTGCCCCATGAGGCGTCATGGAGGAGTCCGTGTCCCTGCATCCCGAGTCCGAGTTAAAAACACCTCCCCTTCCCCCCTTCGGCTCGGTTCCGGGTTTTCAGGCCTCGGGGATTAATTTTCAAGTTTCTTTTCCATTGCCAGGAAGTGGCAACACTCTCGGTTTTCCTCCTTCTCTCCAAAACCGGTTTGAGACGTGCACACCGTGACGTGAGCCGGGACTGGGGACAGACCCAAGGGCCACTGCAGCAGGGATGGGGGCTGGTGGCAGCCTCCACCTTCCAGGGGCTAAACTCCCCCAAATTCCTGTATTTAAGGAAAAAACACAACGCAGGCAGCGGTGAGGAGATCTCGCCCTGTCTCGGCAGGTCCGACCAGCGGTGACAGGCTTGAGGGGCTACTTCTCTCCTTTTCTTTCCTTCCTTCCTCTGGCAGCCCCCGGGGATGCATCCCTTTGTCCCGCGGACAGCGAGGGGCCACGCTGGGCTGGGGAAGAGCCCGCGCACACTAACGAGTTCTTTAAGGAAGAATAAACACATTTATGGCGCGTTTCCCGTCCCACTCCCAGCCCATACACAGCCCCCAGCCTCTGGCACGCCGGGACCCGCAGTGGGGTCGGAGAGGGCACTTATTCAGAATAAGAAAGTCATTTGTAAAAACCAGAGCCAAGGATTGACGAGAGCCCCGGGCCGCGGCGTTTCGGAGGCGCTGGGGATGTGATTTCCCGTAAGGCGATGGCTGACTCAGGGCTGGGGGTGCCCGAGGCAGCAGCCCCTCTCCAGGCACAGCCCCCCCGGCGTGGGGTGCAGGGTTTGCCGGGGCCAATCCCTCCCGGTGAAGGGCAAAGGGAGCGTCCAGCCCCGGAGCAGATTCCTACGCAGATAAAGCGCTCGGCTTAGGTACGGGTCACCCCTGGCTGTCCCCATCCCTAATCCCCTGCGAGCCCCCCCAGGGCACAACCCCCCGTGGGAAGGGGCTGCTGGGGGCAGGGAGGCGTGTGCCCCCTCCCCAAAAATGTCCCAGTACTTTGCTCGTGGGGGATGTGCTGGCTGCAGCCTCGCCCACAAGGCCAGGGCCGGCGGTGACTCCACTGACCGGCCCGGCTGGATTCCTGCCGCCGGAGCACGGCCGGGCTGGGGGGCCGCTTCCGCGGGGGCAGCTGGGGAGGGGGCCCGGGAGCTTCCCGTCGGCACCATTGTTCACACCGGTTCCCAGCATTGTCCCCTCTGCAGGGGACACGGCCCGACCGCAGGTGCCTCTTTGCACCGGTGCCACCTCCTCGGGCCGGGGGGCACGGTGGGCACGGGAGCCATCGGTGACAAACCGAGTCCCGATCCATCGGCACGGCAGTCTGGGGGTCCCCGAGACCACCCGGACCCCGGTGCCCACCTCGTCCCCACGCAGGCTGGGGGAGGGAGTCATGCGGGTGACCCTGGGGGTACGCGGGTGGCGTCGCGACACGGCGGGTGTCACGGCACGGCGGGTGTCCCCGAGCGGCGGAGGGGACGCTGAATGGGCGAATTAGTCACCGTTTAACCTCGCTGACCCCCCATTGTCCGTGCGCTGTCGGCCGCCCTCCCCAGCGCGGCCGTGCCGCCGTGCCCGGCCGGCCGGCAGCTCCCGGGATCGGTTCCCGGCTGACACCGGCTCCCGGGAGGGCTGTGCCGCCGCTGCTCGCTCCCTTCCCGCAGAGGAGGAAGCGATTCCTGCTGCCGCGGCGTTTCCAGCGGCAGTTCGCTGCTGGGCGGCAGCGAGCCAGGCTCCGGCTGGAATCAAAACTGGTTCCGCGTCTGCGTGCGGACGTGTGGCACGGGCTGGTGAGGGGTCACGGAAAACTGGGGTGCTGGGGCTGTTCCCCTGGCTGGCTGGATGGGAGCCAGCCCGGCAGCTCTGCTGGCCCTTGCTGTGTGCGTGCTGGTGCATGCCCTTGACACATGCTTGCTATCGCACCGGACCTTGTACAAATATTAATCCAGCGGAGTCAGGCGCTGTTGAGAAAGCTCGTCTGAGGAAGGACACCAGGCTAGCTCCCGCCACCAGGCAGAGCGAGGGAGGACATTTCCCCAGCGCTGAGCTGGGGAAATGCGGCCAGAGCAGCCAACTCAAACTCTTGGGGCACCCGGTGAGCCCCCAGCTTGGGCTGTCCCCACTGTGTGACTCCCAAGCCTCCCAGGGTGAAGCCCCTGAGGGTCGGGGGGCCAAGACCCTCATTCAGGACCTGACCCGGGTGAGGTGGCGGCAGCGGCGAGGCCTGGAAGCCAAGACGGGGGTTTAAATTCCACCATATGTAAATGATCGTCTTAGAAGGGGATCGCGGTAAGCCCCGGCAGATGAGTCACCGGGGCTTCCACCGCCCGCTGGGATTTGGCTAATTGCAAATCTGTTCCTGAAATGCGAGGTCCTGCACCTCTGCCCTCCGTCAGCACCACGGTGGGGGTCCCTGGGGTCCCGTGGGCAGGGCCAGGGTGCACGGAACGCCTGGGAACCCCATCACGGAGCCGCTGGAGGAGCTGGAAGGGGTCCAGCAGCCACAGATGGGGTTGACAGGAGCCAGCTGTGGGCTGTCAGCCCCGGGAACCATCACCGCTGAGCTGCTCGAGCACCGCTGAAACCTCATGGTTTCCTCACACTGAGAGGAGGGGGTGGTGGTGGGCACTGTGATGGCACCACAGCGACAGACCCCATCGCACTGTGGCACCCGAGCAGGTGGCAGTGTGGGACAGCATGTCCCAGGCGTCTGAATCTCCAAAATCAGTCACCAGTGCCCAAGCTGGAGGCTCCACAGTGGATGTGGGCAGGTGGGGAAACAGAGGCAGGAGGCAAAGCCCTTTGCTGAAGGGGTTTAGGGCTGGTACCTGCCTGGGTGTTCCCACTGCCACCTCTACCTTGGGTGAGACCCCAAGCCAGCTGCTGTGGAAAAGGGAAGCTCTTTCCCAAAGGCCTGTTGCCACAGAAGTGACTCGGCCACACCATCCCTGTGGGACACACGGGGAGCAGGGACTCTCCTCAGAGGTGAGCCCAGGGCTGCAGCAGCCCCAGCGCAGGGTGGATTATCCCGAGCTCCAGGCAGAGCGGGAACCCAGGCACAGGCAGATTAAGTGACCGATGGGAAGGGTCAGGGAGCAGGTCAGGAGCTGGGACAGGAGCTGCACCCTGAGCCCCCAGTCTGGCTGCCCCAGGGGCTCCCAGCAGGGCCCCCCAGCCCCAAACACCCCCTGCCCTGGCCCCTGATTGCAGCACGTCCGGCTGGGCCCTGGGACCAGCTGCCATTTCTGCGGTTTGGGCCAGAAATAGGGTGATGGAGCAACGCTGCCCTTGCCCAATGCTGCGGTGGGGGCAGGGGGCTCTGCTGACAAAGGCCCTGCTCCCTGCGCTGCTCTTTTCTTTTCTTTTTTTTTTTTTTTCTCTTTTAAATAAACCCTGTTAGTTCAGCTGTGCCGAGAGGGGAGGCGGCCGCCACCTCCGCAGCCCTTGAGTCAGCCCGGGGGGCTGGGGCGTGGAGGGAACAGGGCTCTGGGAGGGCCAGGGGGAAATGAGGCTCTGGGGTGGGGGTCAAGGCATGGGGGAAATGGGGCTTTGGGGGGACACAAGCAGCTGATGCCCTGGCTGTGGGGAGCCAGCCCAGCTCCCAAGACAAGGGGTGTTGGGGGCACAGTCCAGCTGGGTGAAGGCACTGGCTGAGCGCCTCGAGCAGAAAGGATGTGTCCCCTGTCCCTCAACCTCATTAATCATCCTGGCTCTTGCTTGGAGAAATGGCTTCAGGAGCGCTCAGATGCCGGGAGCAGCACCTGTGAGCGCCCAGGCGTCTGGCTGGGGGAGGCACTCGGCGGCTAAGCCGCTCTCGCCGAGAAGTCCCTGACCTCTGGCCAGGGATCTGGGGGGATTACAGCCCCGGGAATGCTCCCTGAGCTCCATGAGCCAATTACTGCGCCGGATCCCCGGCTGGGAGCACCCCTCGGCACGCCGGGCAGCGGCGCAGGGTGAGAGGGGCAATGAGTGTGGGGTGAGCGGGGAGGGGATGCAGCCCTTTTCCTGGGAGGGGTCCACTGCCCCCCGGTGACTCCCCCACTGCCCCCAAAGTCCTGTCCTGCTCAGATCCCTTCTTGCCTGCGTTATCTGCTGCTGGCCTGGCCAGGCACTGCAATCACCGCCCCGGCACAGCAGCGCCCAACCGGGGGCCCCAGGGCACTCCCCCTTATCTGGGAGCCAAACTGCCTCTGGGTGGGGGGCAGTGGCCCCCGGCCGTGTGATGACACTCGGGTCCCCCTTCCCGGCGCAGGGGCCCCCTCGCCCTCCCTGGGGGCGGCTCATCCGCTCGGCTGGCTAATGCAATAAAGCTCTAATCAATATTTTAAAGAAAGTAAATGGACCCTCCCGCCCTCGTTAAGAGGCCACGGGGCCCCTGCTCAGGCCCCACGCCCCCAGCTGGCTTTGGGCTTTGAAAAGGAGAATAATCCACGGGAGAAAGGGGTTCAGAGGGGATCCCCCACGCCTTAACCAGCTCCTGGGGATTCAGAGGAGGTACGGGCTCCCCGCTCCTCCAGACCCTCCTGGAAAATCCCAGTTCCACCAGCCATGTGTGCAGGGCTGGTCTGGGCGGAGGGGGGTCCGGTTTCACCCACCCCCGCAGCCCTGCCGAGGTCGCTGAGTTGCTTTCGGTTTATTTTTCCCCCACCACTGTACTTTGAAACGCTGTATCTCGGGGTGCGCGGCACCACCCGAGATAAGGGCTGAGGTTTTCGCGCCTGTGCGCCGCTGGCAGGGCTCGGATGTCCCCAACACAAGGAACCTCTTGCCCCAGTAAAGCACCAGCAGCCCCTGAACCCCCCCGGGCTGGCACAGCCTCCCACTGGCACTGTGGTGACTTCTTAAATCCTTCCTGAAGCAGAAATGGGGTGTTAAACATCCGCCTGAGGCAGCCACTGCACAACACCCCAAAAGGGAGCACCCAAAATGGAGAACCCCAGAGGGAGGCTGGTGGCTGCTGCAGCCAGACGAACACAGGGAGATGGATTCCTCGAGCTCCTGCCATGTGGGACGGGGTACTGGCATGCAGGGTGCCTGTGCCTGAGGGAGCACCAGCAGCACAGCAAACTCCAAAAGAGGCAGAGGCCGGAAACTCCAGCTCCAGGGGCTGCCACTCCACCAGGGGCTCCCACTCCTCCCACTCCCGGTATTAGCAGGGAGCAGTAATAATAATAATGAAACAGAAAGATCATAGCAGGGATCTTGGGGGGGCAGCAGCAGCAGAGCCCCTACAGTGCTGGGGTACAGAACTCTGAGCAGTTTTACCCCCAGCAACCCTTTGCTGGCAGGAGCTTGCTGGATTTTTAGACATTTCCCATGGGGAGCCTCTTCCCGCCCAGAAAATGCCCCCTTTCCCCCCCACCCCGAGGAGCCACGGTGCCCTGGGCAACTGCTGCCCCCGAGTTCCCCGTGTTGCTGCGGGCTCCTTTGTTCTGCTGCCCGCGCCGGCAGCGCCCGGGTCAGGCTGAGCTGACCTCTGCCTGTGCAGTAGCTGTCCCTGGGGACGGGGAGGTGCCACGCGCCGGCTCCCTAACCTCCCTCACCTCCATAACTCTTCCTCACGCCCTCCCCTTCCTCCTCCCTTGAACTGGGCCCCATCCTCCTGCCTCCGGCCCCCCACGGCTCAGCCGAGCACCAGTTCACAGGAATCTGTCCCAGATGGGTCAATAAAACCGGGCAGTGGAGGATGGGGGCAGCCCCTGGCTGCCAGGGTTTGGGTGTGGAGACAGGCACGGGGGCTCGGATGATGGTGTTCTCAAGGATGCCAGGAGCACCAGCACAACCAGAGCAGAATCCAAACTGGATCCGAACTCCCAGCAGGGAGAGCCGGACAGCCAGGGAAGTTAAAGGCTGGTGGGAAAGCAGGGGTGCTGCCGGTGCTGAGAAGCTCCTTGGCAAAAATAAAAGCACCCCCAAAAGAGCCCATCCCTCACGGAGCAGGCAGAACACTGGCACACGCGCAGCACCGTGTCCCTGCTGGCTCACCCACACAGGGACCCTCCTGTGCTCCGGCATCCCGGAGCTGCGGGGGTTCCCCCTAAGGCGCCTCCACCGCAGCGAGGAGCGGGGATGGGGTACGGCATCCCCTGCCCCGTGCTGCCCTCGCTGTTTACATTCCTGCTGCTCCCTCCCAGGCCGCGCCAGCTGGGCTGGGATGGAGCCCGGCGGCACGCGCTGGAGGCCAGCCAGGAGGAGCTCCCGGCCAGCACCGGCTGCGCCAGCAACCCCCTGGCCCCGGTCCAGGGGCCGCGATCCAAGCGCGGTCGCACGGGCTGACGTGCCGGGGAAAGCCTCTCCGGGCCCAGCGCGTCGCCTCCGCTCCTCCGCCCACGGAGGCTTCCAACCCCCTCCGGGCTGCTTCCACCGTTCACCACCGAGCCAGGCTCTTCCCAGGGACCCCAGGAAGCGACACGGAAGGAGAGGGGGTGCTCAGGGAGAGGGGGCACGGCTTGCAGGGCAGGGGAAGCGCTGGGAATGCGGCCGGCGTTCCCAAGTGCTGCGGCTGCGATAGGGAACCTGGCAGAGGCTACGGCCTGGGCCACGGCACTGACACGCTGACGAACAGGAAGATCAGAGCTGCGGTATTGAAAAGCCTTTTCACAGCTATGAGTTCACGGCCCTGGCCCCTCGCTCCCCGGCAGCAGGAAGCACAAGAGAGAGAAACCACAAGAAGAGCAGGTAGCCTGGGTGCAGTGGCATGAGGGATGCTCAGGGCAGGAGCTTCCCTCCATCCCTACAGCTGGACAGGAGCATCCTTCCATCCCTACAGCTGGACAGGAGCATCCTTCCATCCCTACAGCCGGGCAGCACCAGGAGGATGGCCACATCCCCTGCTTGCTGGTGCTCCCTCGGCCAGCCCTGTTCTGAGCCTGCCCACATCCACATGTGCCAACAGATCCCAGCAGCCCTTTCCCCCGTTTTGGAAGGGATGCGACAGCCTCCTGAAAGTGAAGGGGCAGAAGTGGTCGCATCCCTCCTGAAAGGCCACCGTGCCCTGGCCGCTCCATCTGGGTCCCATCTGCTGCTGCTGGTCCTGTCCCTTCCCCCAGCCCCAAACTCCGATGTATTTAAACACACATCAAAGGTGCCGGGCAGCCCCCGGGGAGCCCCGGCTGCAGCACGGTTTCTTCTATCAGCCAGAGCGGACTGCAGCCAGCTCTGGCGCCAGGAGAGGGGGAATGTGCTGGCCTTGTTGCCTGGGGAAGGCAAGGAAGGGGGCAGCCAGGTGCTTTCTCCCTGGTTTCACTTTTTCATGGCATTTTGGCAGAGGCAGCGGTGCAGCTGTGCCCCTCACCAGGCATCCATGGGGCCAGAGCTGTCCTGCCAGGCATCAGCTCTGTAGTGACGGTGATGGGAGACAGACAGGCCCCCACGGAAAATGGCTTGGGGAGAGCGGGGAAGAGGAAAACCAAGAGATCCATCAGATTTGTAAGTCTGGGGTGATTTTTCATAATTTTCAGCAAGAATCCTCCCAGATCTGGGTGGCAAACCCAACTGCACTGCCTGCCTGTGCCAGAACAACCCGGACACAGGATCCAGTCAGAGTCATCCAACCAGGGACGGGGCGAGACTGAGCCCAGCACTAAAACCCCGGAGAAATCCCACGCATTCCTAATGACAACAGCAGCTGGATCCGAGGAGAACGCTGCTGGAGGCGGTGCTGCCACAGGCATCTCCCCACGCTCTGAGGACACACGGGTGCACAGGAGCAGGCAGAGGGATGGCACGGCAGGGACACGCGCGGCTCGGTGGGCACATACCTGCTTGAACTGCTCCTCGTAGGTCCAGTCGCCGTGGTCAGGTGCTGGTGGCGGGGGCTGAGCGTGGCCCAGGCTGGGGGGCAGCCGCTCCTGCCCCCCTGGCAGCCGTGGGGGCTCCCCTCGGTAGTGCTGGGGTGCTGGGGGCTTGCGGAGCAGCAGGGATCCCGCACCCGCCCGCACCGTCTCTGCTGAGCTGAGCCCTTCCTCTCCCGTGTCTTCTTCTTCCTCGTAGTCTTCCTCTTCCTCCTCCTCTTCTTCTTCCTCTTCCTCCTCACCCAAGTCCTCTTCAAAGTCATCTTCATCCCATTTGCCCTTTCTGGAGCGGGGAGGAGAGGTTTGGTTCCACGCTGGTTCCCAAGGCCCACCCCTCTCTCCTGCCCGCCCCAGCTGCGGGGTTGGGACCACCCACCCAGCACACAGTGCAGCCCTGGTACAGCCCATTGGTGGGAGCAGCTCTGTGGGGCACAGCCAGCCACCCAGCATCCCAGGAGCAGCTCCGTTACGGACCTCTCCTCTGCCAGATGGCTCCTGGCCTGGCCCTGCCCTGAGAGGATGCACACTGGAGGCAGCAGAGGGTCCTGCATAATTTAGCACCAGCCTGGGGTCCGCTGTCCCAGCCCCACGTGGCTGCTGGGCAGTGATGAGATGTTGTGCCAACCCAGCATGAGGAATTACCACCACAGAGCCAAGCCGCCGCTCTCAGCACCTCCTGCTCTGAAATATCCCAAGAGCTCTAATCCACAACCTGCCCAAAGCCACAGGATCCCCACAGCGTCCCCAGCACGCTGTGCCCAAACCCACCGGCGTTGTGCCACTTCTCTGCCCCTTCCCCAAACCCATGAAAGCCGCCCGAGTACACTCACAGGTCCTCCTCCTCCTCGGAGCCCATCTCCTGCTGGTACCCGCCGCCATCTTCCTCCTCCTCGCCGTGCTCCTCCTCTTCCTCCTCCTCGGAGGCTTGGCTCTCATCCGACAGCCCCGGGCTGGGCGAGTGGCTGAGGCCGGCGGCGGCCGCCCGCATGGCAGCCAGGGCGGCCATCTGTGCCCGCTGCATGTGCGCGCTCTCGGGCTCCGCTCCCTCCTCCGAGGGCGCCGGGGCTGCGTCCTGCCCGCGGCCCCGGCTGCTGGCAGGGGGCTGCCCCGGGGGCTGCGAGGGCTGCGCCGGAGGGGACGCGCAGCGCGGCGGCTGCTGCTGCTGCTGCTCCTGCTGCCGCGCTTCCAGCGCCTGCTGCAGCCGCGCGCGCTGCTGCCGCTGCAGGTTCTCCATCACCGCCTGCAGCTTCATGGCTCTGCCGGCAGGCGGGGGGTCCCCGGGGGGGCGGGGGGCGATGCACCCGGGGGGCAGTGCCCGGGGGGCAGCGCCCGGCAGGCTGCCGCGCTCCAGCGGGGCTGGGGGCCAAAGCTGGGCAGCGCCGGGGGAGGCAGCCCTGAAGGGGGCTGCCGGAGGGTGAGGGCAGTGCCGTCGGGGTGTCAGGGCAGGAGTTGACACTGGGTCAGGAAAGAAGGACGCGACCCTTGACCCCTCTCAGGCTTGGTCTGATGTCTCCTTGGCTTAAGGGCTACGGTGTGTCGCAGGCTTGGTGTTGCCCGTTGGGATTGGGGTGCTGCTGTTGTTGTGGGGAGTGTCCCAGGCAGGCTCCAAAACTCCTCCTCAGGCTCGACAGGCAGCAACTGGAGCACGGCACATCACCCTTTTCCTCACAGACCTGGCACTTTCTGGGGGTGGCAGCCTCAGGGTCCCCTGCTCACAGTCGGTGTCCCTAATCCTCAGCTGGGTCAGTGTCCGGCAGGCGTCGGTGCAAACCTGTGGGAGAAGTAGAGCAGAGGGTCAGTGGAGCTGTGGGCAGGAGCTGGTGAGCAGGAAGGAGTTAAAGACAGCGCAGGAGCCTCATTAATCTCGAGCTAATGAGATAGGGCGGCCGGGCCTGCTGCTGGAGGGGGAAGGGGCCTGCCGGACCCGATAGCCCTGCCCGGCCCTGCAGGCAGCGGATACCGGCGGACCCACGCCCGCAGATAACAGGCCCTGGGGAGAGACGTCCACCGGGTCCCCCACAGGGGACGAGGCACAACACACCAAGGACATAGGGCACGGGGAGCTCTGGGCTCATCGTGATGGCACTGGGGCGTGGGCAGCACTGGGGTCTGGGCCGCACAGCAGAGGGGCCCCAAAGTACCCTGGGGCAGATCCCAGGGGATGGACAGGCAGAGCCCTGAAACCCTGGCAAACAGGCTCTGCCAACCGCCCCCAGAGCCCCCTTGCTCCCCTTCCCTGGGGGCCCTCCAAGGCAACGTGAGGCTGCGAGCAACTCACCTCTGCTTTGCCCCACTGGAAAACACCGAGGGGATCAGCACTCAACAGCGGGGCCCTGCAGAACCCCCACACCCCAGCACCCTGGTCTGGACCCCTACTAGCACTGCACTCCCGAGCCCCGGGGTGGCGAGCAGCCCCGGCGTGGCCGGTTCCCAGCCGTGACCTCGCCTGCACTGAGGGCAGGGAAGGAGCTCACCGCAGCACCGCGGTCGTGCCCTGTACGGGCAAGGCCCGTTTCGGCGGCCCGGGGGCGCACACGGCAGGACCCTCACGGGGACCGAGCGTGGGGCCGGACCCAGGGGCAGCGGGGCCAGGCCAGCCGGCGGCGAGCAGGGGCCGGCAGCCGCACCACGATCCCGCGCATTCTGGAAAGAGGAACCTGCTGCCGGTGCGGGCCGGGGCCGCGGACGGTCGGGCGGGAGCCGCTTCCCCCGCGCCTCCCCGCGGCTGCATCCGCTGCCGGCCCGGCCGGGCTCGGCTCACGCCACGGACGGACACGTCGCCACCGTCACGGCAACCACAGCGGCCACCGCCTCCCCCGGGAGCCAGCAGAGGCGCGGCACAAGTGGCCGTGCCTCAGTTTCCTCTCCTCCGCTCCGATCAGCGCCGTCCGGCCCTCGCGGAGGAGAGGTCGCGGCAGGGACGCTCCCCGCCCCGGAGCCGCCGCTCAACGGCCGCGCTCCTGCCCCGCACCGCACCTGAACGCGGTCCCCTGCGCCATCCACGAGCGAACCGGAGCGACACCGAGCCGGGCACGTGCTCCTGGCCGCCGCCGTGGCCCTGCCTGGCCGCGACTCCCCGGTGACACGGGGCCAGCACCGGGCGTGGAGCTGCCTCCTCGAGCACCGCGGGCCGCGGCCGCGCCGGAGCCACGCTGCCGCTCCTCCACGGGGAAACCCGAGTGCTGCGGCCACAGCCGGGGCCCCCTGGCACCCCGGCCCGGCGGCCACGGTGACCTTGAGCCGTGCCCCTTTGTCCCTCCGGCCGCTCGGGGCCACGGGGCCCGGTGCGTCCCCGCCGTGGGGCGGTGACGGGGGTCCCGCGAGGGATTCGAGGCGGCGTCACCCGCGTCCCCGGGGCAGGTGCTCGGGAGCGACAGCGGCTAAAAATAGGCAGCGGGGGTGTGACGGAAGGCCCTTTGTGCCACCGACACCGGGGCTGGGCTGGCCGCGGCCGGACACCCCCAGGCGGGCTCCCGGCACTGCCGGGAAGGGCTCCGGGGGTGTCGTGGAGGCTGAGTGAGGAAGAGGAGGAGAAGGACAGGGTCGGTGCCCGGTGGGTGCCGTCCCCGGGGACGGACGGGGCTGGGGACCCCAGACGAACAAGAGTCTCATTCCCAAAACTGAGCCCGGCCCAGCTCCCGGCGGCACGTGGCACCAGCGGCCCTCAGAAGGACCGGGCACGGAGGCGGCGGGGCCCAAATGGGCCCTGGTCCCGCGAACGGGGGGAAACGGCCGCCCCCGACACGGAGAAACGAGCCCGGGTCGGCCCGGCCTGGCCCCTCCGCCGTCCGGACCCCGGGAGACCGCGGGCCTGGGGGGGGCATAGGGCGGGGCCACGGGGCTCTGCCCGGCCCGGACAGCAGCGCCCGGGGAGAACGGAGAGTCAAGGCCGGGAACGACCGAGGGGGAGGAACCCCGGCCCCGCGTGGGGGAGGCGACCGGCAACCGGCCGCGGGGGTAGGGGGCGCCGCGCTCCCGCCCAGCACCGGCAGCGGAGGGCCCAGCCCACCTCGGAGAGGCGGCCGGTCCTGGGCTCCGGTCCCCGGCCCCGGTCCTGGTCCCGGTCCCGCCCAGCCCCCGACTCCCGGTCCCGGCTACGGCCTCGGCGGAGGTCCCGTTCTTGGTGCCGATCCCATCCGCGGGAGCGATGCGGCGGCGCGCCCCCCTTACCCGGTGCAGGCCGTGCGCCGCGAAGCCGCATAGCAGCCGCGGCCGCCCGGGGTCGGGCTCGGCGGGGCCGGTGCGCGCGGGGCCCGCGGCGCTGCTCTCCCCGCGGGCGGGCGGGCGGCGGGCGGGCGGCGGGACCCGGCCCCGCCCCGCGCCGCCCCGCCCCGCGCCGCCATTGGCCCGCCGCGCCCTGAGCGCCCCGCCCCTCCCCGCCCCGCGCTGTCATTGGCCCGTCGCTCCCAGAACGCCCCGCCCCCCGCCGCCATTGGTCGGCATGCAAATATTGCGCGCGGCGGGGGCGCGGCCGCAGCGCCGCCTCGCGGATGGGCGGGGGAACGGCGGCCGGCAGGGCGCGGGCCCCGGTAGAGCCGCGGGGGGGCGGTTAACGGGGGGCAACGGGGGGTTTAACGGGGGTTAACGGAGGTTAACGGGGCTTTAACGGGGGTTAACTGAAGGTTCGCGGGGATTAACAGGAGAGCTATCGGGGGACAGCAGGAGTTCGCGCGGGGTTAATGGGGTCCGGCAGCCGTCGAGCCCCGGTTCCAGGGGCTCCCCGAAGCACCCCCGGTGCCCCACCTCCCGCGACGCCCGGGGCGGGCTTCCCGTCCCCGCCTCCGTGACGTCACTTCCAGCGGGCGGTGCCGGGCCCGGTGCCGCCGGTACGGGCCGGGGGTGGAGGAGGCGGAGGGAAGTCCCGGTCCCGGTCTCGGTTCTGGTTCTGGTCACCGTCCCGGTTCCGATCCCAGTCCCGGCGCGCCATGGTGGTGCTGCGGGGCGGCGCGGGCCCCGAGGAGCCGTTCCCGTGAGTGCGGGGCCGGGCGGGCCGTGGGGCGGTCGGGCCGGGCAGAGCCCCCCGGGCTGTCTGTGCGGGCGGGGAGCGGCGGCGGCGCCTCCCGGGACAGCCCGTCCCCAGCTCCCCGGCCCCGGGGGCGGTGTCAGAGCGGAGCCCGGGACCGGCATAATGAGCCTTATAATTAGTGTTTATCCCCTCGAGGTCACGGTGCTCCCGGTCACCGGGGCTGGCCACCCGGTGGTGCCGGGGCTGGGCTGGAGCCCCCCGCTCCTGCTCGGCTGTACCGGGGGCTCGGGACCATCTGGGACGGAGCTGTCCCGGCTGTCCCGCGGCGACTTGGCCGTGTTCTGCTGCCGAAGGGTAAATGACAGGAATAGGTCCGAAGTGCCCCGGCAGAGAACGAGTTCCTCTTCCAGAACGGGCTCCTGCCTGGGAATGGGACGGGGAGGAGAAGCCGGGAGTCTGTCTGTGCTCCGGTGTCCCCGGAGCTGCCGGGCCCGTTGCCCCGGGGTCACGGTTCGCTGTGGTCCCCCAGGAATGACCTTTCCTGGGATCCCATCTCAGCCTGGCAAGGGACCCTGACTCAGAGGGTACCGATGCTCATCCGACACGGGTCACTCGCTCTGGGGGCACTGCCCGAGGTCACTGTCCCCCTGACCTGTGAACCTCCAGGCTGGCACTGGGCGGAGGTGGCAGTGCCAGGGCAGACGTGGCAGTGCCGGGTGCCAGGGCAGCCACAAACAGCCCTGGAGGCTGCAGGAGGAGAGTCGAGTGTGGCTCAGCCTGTTCCTCTCCCAGCCACGGGGCTCGGAGGGGTGCTGGGGGTGCTCCCACCCTGCTGGCACTGGGTTTTGACATCTCTTTCTGGGGCCCTGCCGGCTCCAGGGAGTGCCGGGCTCGCAGCTGTGTGCTCAAACCCCCGAGCTGGGGCCAGCGTAAGGTGACTCCCTCTGTTTATTCAGGTTTTTGTAGCCGTCTTTGTATCACAACTTGATCCACCAGCCCTGGTTGCTCGCTGTGGCAGGTTGGGTTACCGCTCCCCACCCGTCCTCTGGGCATTGCCTTGATACCTGAGTCTCTCTTATTCTTTCCAAGCCCACCTTTGCCACGCTTTTCTCTCCGGCTTGGAAGGGGGTGGTTGTTTTTTTACCCCCCCCACCAGCAGCTATGATTGTATCACTGCCCCCATGCAGGAAAAGGGGAAAAAAAATCAAGGTTTTGGCGAGGGTGAGCAGCTGGCTGTTAGCCCGGGCTGCAATCGGACAGCACAACCTGCTCTGCCCTGTGCCCAGATCAGCTCTGTCGGGGCCTGATTGCAGGACTGGGCTCCCCTGAGGCCCAGAACGCTGGAAAGGAGGGGACACGGTGGGGACATGGCCCTGTGGATGGGGCAAGGCCGTGGCAGTGGAAGCAGTGGTCACCCTGGGCAGCCGTGCTGCAGCTCCTCGTCCTGGGTGGACAGTCCTGGGGGTTGTTGCAGGGGTGTTGATTTTCTCCCCCACCTTCTGCTGTGCTAAAGGAAACCCACACAAGCCTGAGGGGAAGCTTCTTCGCAAGTGAAGGCGGTGAAACTTCCTGTCTTTGGTGTTTAGTAAACTTTGAAACCTGAGCAGTTCGGTACCCAGCCAGCCTCTCGCTCGTGGTGTGGCTTCATTTTCCCATAAAGTGCCTCAGTTTTATGGTCATTCCTCAGCTGTGCCTGTGCCTAAGCAACGCCCTGAGCGTGTTGTGAACCTCTGAGCACCTCTGGGTGCCCCCAGGAGCTGGCAGTGCCAGGCTGGGGTGGTGTTCCTGCTGCCCTCCACAAGGAGTGGCAGGGCTGGTGCCGACCCACTCAGGACGACGGTGGGCGTGAGCTGCAGCAGGGGCCCAGCAGGAATGGATCCATCCTTTTGCTTCCTGTGTGGCACGCTTAATTGCCCGGGTTAATTACCCAGGTTAATCACCTGGCCCTTGCAGTGCTGACACACAGAGCCAGCCCTTGGAGGTGGCGGTGACCCGAGGGGGACAGGCCCTGGGAGGATGTGTTGCTGTAACAACAGGGCTGGTGCTCTGGTGCCCCATCTCCCCCCATCCTCCCGCTGCTGGGGCTGCCCCAGACCCTTCAGGTGGGCTCACCCGTCCCTCTGTGTCCCCCAGGAGGATCGAGGACTGCCTGCCCCTGCTGCAGGACTCCCCCTCCAAGCGCTTCTCGCCGTCCAAGAGGAAGCAGTATTACATCAACAAAGCCATCCGCAACTCCGACCTCATCCCGAGGGCCAAGGGCCGCAAGAGCCTCCAGAGGCTGGAGAACAGTAAGGACCAGGGCAGGGTCTCTTCCCCAGGGCAACCTCCCCCGAGCTGTGGCAAGCAGGGATGCTCTGGGGGCGAGGGGCCTCTCTGGAGGTGCTTCCTCCCCTCTCAGGCTTTGCTCTTGGCCCCAGCTCGCTACCTGATGACGCTCCTGGAGCAGGATGACTGCGGCAGCGACGAGGCAGAGCTCACCCACTCGGCCACCCCCAGCATCTTCACCGAGGCCTGCAACAATGAGACCTATGTGGAGGTGGGTACAGCCACCCCCCGGGCTCGGGGCTCGCTTGGGGACGCTGCCATGGCACGTCATGCTTGTGGTTCACTCCTCCATCCCTCTGCCTCCGTGGCCTGAGCTGCCGCACCGCAGCTTCTGCCGGGTCTGGTGTCAGGCTGGGGTCTGTGGGATCTGTGTGTGCCAGGGGGTGATGGGGTCCTGGGGCCCACGGAATGGGGGAATCTCCGGGCGGATCCTGTCATGGAGAGTTGTGGCTGCAGAGCAGAGGGTGCCTGGTGAGCTGCAGCGCTTCCTCTGGCACAAGCCCCTTGCCAAAGCCCCGCTGGCCCTGTCACCGTGCGTTTTGAAACGTGGCCTCTCCTGGTGTGGCACTCGGGGGGCGGGAGGGTGAGGAGGGGGCTCATGGGGTGTGGGAAGGGGCCCGGGCGGCCGTGCACTGCCCGGTGCTCCCCACAGACCTCTGTAGTGGGGCTCGGTGGCTCCTGTTGTCAGATCTGGAACGACTTCATGAACCGGTCGGGAGAAGAGCAGGAGCGGGTCCTGCTCTACCTGGAGGAGGAGGCCAGGAAGAAGCACAGGAGGAAGCTGCCTGTCAAGAATGAAGACAAGTGGAAAGGTGCTGGGAGGGGACGCAGGGTGGGGACAGCCTCTCCCTTCCCTTCCCTGTGTACATTCTGGGAGGGCTGCGCCCGCTCCCTGTCCGTGCTGGGGCAGGGGATGCCTGAGCCCACCCCCGGGTGTGCCACTGGGGGGGTTATGCCTGCAGACCCCCACCACGGACCGGGGAAGGTTTGTGGGAGCCAAAAGTGGCTGGGACGATGGGCACAGCAGCCATCCCTTAATGTCACACCCCCAAATCCCTGCGCCCCCCAAACCTCCTGTGCAGGGGAGGGCGTTGCTGTTGTAGGGGTGACTGTGAGGGGAGCCCTGCAGGGCAGCTGGGGGGACACTGGCTCCTCCCAAAAAGCGACCCTGCGGGCTCTGGAGTTGCGAGCTGTGTCCCAATCCCTTCTCCCTTCTGCAGAGCTCCCTGCCTACACCCCGCAGGAGTGCTTCCAGCGCATCAGCCGCCGCCTGCGCGCCACCCTGAAGCGGGGCCGGATCCCCATGGTGAGCTGGGGCCTGGCACAGCCGGGCTGGTGTCGCGGTCCCGGCCGGATGGTGACAGGGGACGTGACAGATCCCTCTCTCTGGCTTCACTGGCTGCCAGCGGAGGCGCGGCGTGGAAACAAAAGGGGCAGCAGGACTGGGGTAGAACTGGGGTGGCTTTATTCCATGGGAAAACTGCCCCTCCCCAGGGTCCCAGGAGCCCGAACTGAGGGCAGACAACAGCTTCTAAACGAGGAGAAGATACAGTCTTTAACTGATCAGGAGAGCTGGCGGGGTGGGATACAATTGGGGAATACCGTGTGTAAATTAAGAGTTTCGAGGGATGGAAACAGCTTCAGTGAACTGCTGGGGTTTGGAAGAGTACAAAACTGACAGGAAAACAGCTTCAGTGAACTGCTGGGGTTTGGAAGAGTACAAAACTAACAGGAAAACAGCTTCAGTGAACTGCTGGGGTTTGGAAGAGTACAAAACTGACAGGGAGGTTTCTAGGGGGAAGGCAGGTTCGGGGAGAGGTTGGCATTGAATGGAAGGAGGAGTAAAGAAGGTTCTGGGGAAAGGGTAGGGACAGGAGGGGGCTAACACCTGGAAAGGGGAGGAGGTTTAAACTTAGCAGGGAGTAGCTAAATAGTAAACAGAAAAACCAACACTTAACTGAACTAAACAACAATGAGGGAGCAAGTCTGGTGTTAGAAACATAAGATCAAAATAAGAAACCTGTGCCACTCTAAAGGCAGGGAAAGGACAGCATAAGGGAATTACAGAATTACAAATCAAAACAATAAAAATACTAATAAAACTAAAAAAAACCACACTACAACAGCCTGGGGCTGCCGGGGGTCCCTCCACAGCTGTGTCCCCAGAGCTGTGCCCTGACCTTGTGCAGGGCAGTGCCACATTTCAGAGGAGCTCCTGGGAACGTGCTCTGGTGCTCGTGTGACCCTGCAGCAGTGGCTGCTTGCGGACAGACGTCCAGCTCCCAGCACACGGGCTTTTCCTGGCTCAGTTCAGATTTTTCTGGCAGTTACAGGGCTTTTTTTAGTGGTTGTTTCCCAGTCTCTGTGCAGTGGCAGCAGGTGGCAGGTGGAACCGGGCGTGTTTGCGCTTGGGGACAGCAGGGGAGCCTTTGGGGTGTCCTCAGTGGCCCCCACAAGGCTATTTGGGGCAGCTCCAGTGTATTTTGAAGGGGGTAAAAGTGCACCCGCTGCTGAGCAGGGAGGAGGGAGGTGAGTGCAGCCCTGCACTGCCTGCCCAGACACTTGCTCTGCCAGCCCTGGGGATGCTGGCTCCCTGCTCCCTCTGCTCTGTGGGGCTCTGTTTGTTTTCCTGGTGCTAATTAGAGCCTCTCAATGCAGCCTGGGCTCCTCCTGCCCGCTGCCTTGTTTGTCCTCAAAATGAGGCGCGTGTGCTGCTCGTCTCTGGGGTCACAGAGCTCTGCAGAGCAGCAGAGCACTGAGCTTTGGCTGTGGGGAGGCACGAGGCTCCCCTGGCTGCTGTGGACACGAGGGATGGTGCCAGCCCTTGGCACGCACAGCGTGGAGTTGGCAGGAGCTGGATCCTTCCCTGCCTCAGGGGCTGGAGATGGGAGATTCCTCCTCTCCCTGCTGTCTCCCATCCAATTGACTTGCCCAGGAGCTGCTGGCAGTAAGTTCTGGGGAGTTGGCTGTGCCAGGGCTGTGCCCAGCACTGCCCCTTCCTCACTGAGCCCCTGCCTCTCCTCACAGGGGACGCTGGAGGGGCTGGAGGAGGAGCTGCTGGCCTTCTTCTCTGTCACCCCCCACTCTGTCTACACAGCACTGATGGATAACAGGTATTTGCCCATCTCAGGGCCCTGGGGTTCCCTGTGCCCAGGGCTGCCCAGGGTGCAGAGGGGCTTTGGGAGCACAGGAGACCCCTTGGCCTCCCCTCAGCCAGGCCTGGGTCTCCACGTGGGGACACCCACCTGGCCTGGTCCCCGTGGAGCCCCAGGGGCAGGGAGGCACCTGGGGATCCCTGCGCAGGGCCTCGTGGCACTCTGTGCTCACCACCTGCTCTGTGTGTCCCCGGGAGGATGGAGGGCAGGGCAGCCCTTGGGACACTCAGGTCAGGCTCTAACCCTGTCCCCTCTCCCCCAGCTTTGAGCGACTCCTGCTCCACGCCCTCTGCCAGTACATGGATCTCGTCTCTGCCAGTAAGAGCCGCGTGTCTGCTTGGTTTTAGTTTTGATTTTCATGTTGTTGTTGTTTTTCCCCTTCCCTCCATCACTATCTCTCCTCTCCAGCTCAGCCTTTTCCTCCCTTCCTCCTCCCCTGCCCTGGGGCTCACAGATAACCCCGCGGTCCCACCCCTGCCTGCTTCCTCCCCACCAGTGCCCGGAGCTCCCTGGGCAGCCCCGGTCACCAGCGCTGCTGCAGCTGCACACCCGGGGCTCGGAGAGGAAATTTGGGTGGTCCAAAGCAAGGATCTGCTCCCGGGGTTCCCTCTCCAGCAGCTGCTTCCTCCTCCCAAGGATCAGCCGTGCTCTCGCCCTGCCCTGGGCGTCCCCAAAGGTTTTGTTGCCAAGGCAGGGAAGGCATCAGGCTCCATCCCTCCAGAGGAGGCTCTGCTGCTGGGCGTTTCATTAGGAGCCGCTTGTGGCAATCAGCCCGAGCGCTGGTGACGGGAAGCGAGCCCGTGGTGCCGCCTGGGGACAGAAGGGACAGAAAACAGAGGAGCCTGTGCTCGCCACGAGCCCCAGGGAGGAGAGGAGGGCAGTGGCTGGGCTGGGAGGGCCTGTGGGAGACCCCCGAGTGGGGAGCAGGGTCGTGCTGACCTCTCCATCCCACCCGCAGGTTCGGACATCGAAGGGAAGCGTCAGATGAAAGTGAGCAACAAACACCGCGTGTTCCTGCCCCCGGAGCTGCTGCTCTCAGACTACCTGGGCCAGATGAGCTGATGCCCCCCAGAGAAGCTGCCCTGCCCCTCCTGCGTCCGCTGCAGCCTCTCCGGGACCCTCCTTGGCCTTTCCCCTGCTCCAGCAGCCGCCGCAGGCCGGGGGGTTTGTGGCTGTGCCCCTGGGGTTTGTGGCTGTGCCCCTTGGGTTTGTGGCTGTGCCCCTGGGTGTCTTTCTGCAGGCCGGGGGGTTTGTGGCTGTGCCCCTGGGTGTGCTGGCAGCGGCGCGGGCCTGCTGGTCGTGGCTGCAGGTGCCTGTCGCCCGCCCCGCTGCCCGCGCAGCCCTCCTGGAACTCTTTGTGTGTGTGTCTATTTATAACCCAGGTGTTTTTAAAAGTAATCAGGCGGGGCCAGCTTCCCCGCGGCGCTGACGCTCGTGGGGTGATTTCGGTCCAGATTTTTCTGCGGTGAAACAGCTCCCGGCGGCTGCTGAGCAATCGCTGAGCCGGCGGAAGAGCCCCGGGGCTGCCGCGTTCCCGCAGCCCCGAGCCCACCGGGTGTGCAGGGGGGCTCGGGCAGGACATGGGGTGTGGGGAGCTCCGGGTGCTTTTACCCCACACCCTGTGCCCTGCCCGCACCACGGGGCTGTTTTTAAGTGTAATATAGCTTGTGTTTTTTATCACGTGTGTGTATATTTACATGTGTGTGTGTGTGTGTGCGTGCTGGAGGGGTGCAGCCTCCCTCGGGGCTCTCTCTGCTTTTCCACAGCTGCCATGGCGGCAGATGGGGCGTTTTGGGGGGGTCCCTCTGTGTGCCCCCTTGTCGCTGGCACGTGCCAAGGGTTGCTCGCAGGGCGTGCCTTGGGGATCTCTGCCGGTTGCCGTGTCCCACGATGACACCGACTGCCATTAACCGCGGGCACCCCCAGACCCAGGGGAGCCCCTCGCGCCTCCTTCGCCGGCGCGGCTCGGGCACGGGCGCGTTCAGCAACAATAAAAACGGTGCTCCCCTGCTCCGGCTCTGTCTCTCCGTGGGCACGGTGAGGGGGGAGGCTTGGGGGGGTCTCGGGGCCGCCGGTTGGGCAGGGGACGGAAAAAGGGGGCGCGGGGAGGTGCGAAAAATACGCTTCACGAATTTGCGTGTCATCCTTGCGCAGGGGCCATGCTAATCTTCTCTGTATCGTTCCAATTTTAGTATATGTGCTGCCGAAGCGAGCACGAATCGCCCTTCACCCGCAGCGGTATTTAAAGGCTTAGAAATTTAACATACTCTCCATAGGGTGACTCCAGTGCGGCTCGATGTTGAATGCAAAATTAGCTCCCCCAAGTGTTTCTCAGCTTTTTCCCCTTGTTTTGCTCGAATTTTCCCAAAATGTCCAAAATACGCCGGTTCTGTTCGCTGACTCTGCCCGGTGCGTTCTGGGTAGTTTGTTATGCTAATTAGCCACGCTGAGGGTGACCGCGGCAGTGCCTGAGCGCGCGGCGCAGGCGCGGCGCGGGCAGCCCGCGGCGGCGCCGGGGTCCTGGGAGCGGCGGGAGGCGGCGGGCGCCGGTGAGTGCGGCGGGACCGGGACCGGGAGCCCCGGGAACCGCCTGGGGCCCCTTCGGTGCCCTTTCCGCCAGCCTCGGGAACCTCCGGCACCTCCCCGAGTCCGTCCCCGCGACCCTCCCACCCGCCGTAGGGTCGGTACCCGCGGGCCGCTCTCTCCGCCTCCCCCCGGGACCGCCGCGGTCTCTCCCGGTGCGGGGCTGTCCCCACCCGTGCCCTGTGCCCCCCGCTGTGGCCCCTGCGGCTGCGGTCCGTGCGGGCCGTTCCCGGTGTGACCGGCCTTGTGTCGCCCCCAGGCAGGACCGAGGCTGTCCGGTGTCCCGTGGCCGGTGTCCCGTGGCCGGTGTCCGGCGGGATGGACCTCGCCTACGTGTGCGAGTGGGAGAAGAAGCCCAAGAGCAACCACTGCCCGTCCATCCCCCTGGTGTGCGCCTGGTCCTGCCGCAACCTCATCGCCTTCACCACCGACCTGCGCAACGAGGAGGAGAAAGGTACCGAGCCCCGGGGAACGCTCCCGCCGCTCCCGGGAACGGCCGGCAGCCCG
This sequence comes from Motacilla alba alba, assembly GCF_015832195.1. NCBI lineage: Eukaryota > Metazoa > Chordata > Aves > Passeriformes > Motacillidae > Motacilla > Motacilla alba. The sequence goes on along the minus strand of NC_052043.1, from coordinate 2,267,980 downwards.
GGCCGGAGCCCTGCCCTGCCCCCGGCAGCTCCCAGCTCCGCTCCTCCTTCTCCTTCCGTGCCTCAGCCCCTGGCAGTGTCTCGCACGCGTTTCCCGAAACCGGGAGCGGGCTCGCGTCGGTGTCTGGAGCTCCCAGCGCGACCCCAAACCATCGCTAGAAAATATTTTAATATTTTGTTTCCATGAAATTTACTTATTTTCTATATTTCTATTACTATTTCATTAAATATATTTTCTATTTCATTTCTATAAAATATTATTTCTGTAAAACATTAGAAATAGGATAGTTCAATATTATAGAAATATTATCATATTATGGGATATAGTATAATATATTATGGCTTTATTTATGTATTTATATATAATATATAATATAATACATTACAATATATATAATATAATATATGTTATAATATATAATCTAGTATATATTATATATTATATATTTTATATATATAATTACATGCACTATATAGTATAATATATTAATATATGATACATTAATCGGTATAATTTATGTTATAATTTATAATATTATATATTTTATATATTCTATTTTAATATTATATATAGTATATAATTATATGTACTATATATTATATATTAATCGATATAATGTATGTTATAATTTATAGTATCATATATTATATATTATATTTTAATATTATATATTGTTATTATATATTGTATATAATTATATGTGCTATATATTATGATATATTAATATACAATATATATTAATCGATATAACGTATGTTATAATTTATATTATATCTTATATCTTAATATTATATATAATATATAATTATATGTACTATATATTATAATATATTAATATAGAATATATATTAATCGACATTATGTTCTAATTTATAATATATTTATATTATAGTATATTTTTATATTATAATATTATGCAGTATATATACATTATAATCTAGAGCTGTCTCTATGATGCAGTTATGGAATATTTATTGCCCTGCATCACGCGGGGCCCTGGGGCCCAGAAGCAGTGCCAGGGGCCTGAGCCCGCTCTCTGTCCCCGCAGATCTCACGCACATGGTGCACATCATCGACACCGAGCACCCCTGGGACGTCTACTCCGTCAACTCGGGCCACGCCGAGCTCATCACCTGTTTGGAGTGGGATCAGTCAGGTGGGCCGGGCTCCTGGCGCCGTCGCCGCGTGCCACAGCCACGGGGACGCGCTTTGCCGTGTCACCCGCCGTCCCCGGGCGGGCTTTGCCGTCCCCCCGGTCTCACGCAGCGTCCCTGCCGCAGGCTCCAGGCTGCTCTCGGCAGATGCCGACGGCCACATCAAGTGCTGGAGCATGACGGATCACCTGGCCAACAGCTGGCAGAGCACGGTGGGCAGCGCCGTGGAGGGGGACCCCGTGGTGGCCCTGTCCTGGCTGCACAACGGCGTCAAGCTGGCTCTGCACGTGGAGAAGGTTTGTGCCAGCTTCCCCAGGGGCCTGGGCTGCAGCTCTGCTGTGCTCTGGGAGGGTCCCCAGGACCAGGGAAGAGATGAGAATCTGACCCCATCTGCTCAGAAGGCTGATTAGTATATTATATTATATTATATTAGTTTAGTTTAGTTTAGTTTAGTTTAGTTCAGTTTATATTATATTAGTTTAGCTTAGTTTATATTATATTCGTTTAGCTTAGTTTATATTATATTATATTATATTATATTATATTATATTATATTATATTATATTATATTATATTATATTATATTATATTATATTATATTATATTATATTAGTTCAGTTTATATTATATTAGTTTAGCTTACATTACATTATATTATATTAGTTTAGTTTAGCTTAGTTTATATTATATTATATTATATTATATTAGTTTAGCTTAGTTTATATTATATTATATTAGTTTAGTTTCAATTAAATTATATTATATTAGTTTAGTTTAGTTTAGTTTAGCTTAGTTTATATTATATTATATTATATTACATTACATTACATTATATTATATTAACTATACTAAAGGATACAGAAAAGGATACCTCAGAAGGCTTAACCAGAATGAATAAAATAAAAACCCGTGACTGGCTCAGAGAGTCCCACACAGCCTGACCATGACTGGCCATTAAGTTAAAACAATTCACGTGTTTGGATAAACAATCTCCAGCCCACATTCCTAAGCAGCAAAACAGGGAGAAACTGAGGCTTCTCAGCCTCCCAGGAGAAAATCCTGGGCAAGGAGGATTTTTCAGGAAGTGGGACAGTGGCACTGGGGCTCAGGTGTTGGCAGAGAGCTCAGGCTCCTGCCTGTGACCCGAGCTCTGGGCTCTCCTGTGGCCTGGGGGAGTTTATCCAGTCAAAGAGAAGGCAGATTCCTGCTTCCTGCTGAATTCTCAGGGGCGTGGAGCTTTGTTTCTTTTGGTGTTTCAGATGTGTCTCCCTTAGTCTGGTACCTTGTGGTTGTGATATTTTGTGAAAATCCCTTTGCTGGGATTTTCTTCTCCTGAGAAGCTGAAGGGCCTCAGCTTCAAGTGTAACCAATTTGTGATCTGCTGCTGTGGGATGCAGCAGGTGCTTCCTCCATTGCTCAGTGTGGGATGTTTCTGCTTGGTGGCCAATCCAGGAGGCAGCAGCTCTGGGACTCTCTGGAGTCACAGAACTTTGTTATTCATTCCTTTCTATTCCTGCCTCGCCTTCTGATGAATCTTTCTCTCTGTTCTTTGTAGTACAGTTATAGTGTGGTCTTTTTAATGTAATATATATCATAATATAATAAACCAGCCTTCTGAAATGGAATCAAGATCTCCCCTTCACCAAGTCCTGACTGCCCAGAAGACCCACAACATTAGTACCTCAGTTCTGGGCAGGAGCAGGGAGATAGAGCAGTTCTTTCCTTGGCACTGGTGATCCAGAGGAAACGCATTCGGGGTGCCGAGGTTTGATCCAGGGATTGGGCACACAGATGAGCTCCTGGTTTGGAAACCTGTGTGATCCTGCCGACTCTGAAAGCCCAAAGCTGCCAAGCACAACTTCCCTGCTTGCGTTTTTTTAACTCCTGGGATGTCCCACATAAATCCTGCCCCTCTCCCATGAGAAGAGCTCCACGGGCACGCATTTTCCCTCCAACACTGAGCTTTTGCTGACCTTTGTTACAGTCTGGAGCCTCGAACTTCGGCGAGAAGTTTTCCCGGGTGAAGTTCTCTCCGTCGCTGACTCTGTTTGGTGGGAAGCCCATGGAGGGCTGGATTGCCGTGACCATCAGCGGGCTGGTCACCGTGTCCCTCCTCAAGCCCAACGGGCAGGTGCTGACGGCCACCGAGAGCCTGTGCCGCCTGCGCTGCCGCGTGGCCTTGGCCGACGTCGCCTTCACGGGCGGGGGCAACATCGTGGTGGCCACGTCCGACGGCAGCAGCACGTCCCCCGTGCAGTTCTACAAGGTGTGTGTCAGCGTGGTGAACGAGAAGTGCAAGATCGACACCGAGATCCTGCCGTCGCTCTTCATGCGCTGCACCACCGACCCCGCGCGCAAGGACAAGTACCCGGCCATCACCCACCTCAAGTTCCTGGCTCGGGACATGTCAGAGCAGGTGGGCTGTGGTGGATGTTTTTGCTCCTGGCGAAGGAGGGGTGATGAGGAGGACTCCATTGATAGCAGAAGGCTAATTAGTTACTTTATTATGCTGTATTATTCTCTACATCTAAACGGAACCTGCCAAGCGCTTAGCTCTGCACACAACACTGAATTGTCACCACACACACACTCTTGGCCCTGATAAGCCAAGGAAACAAAACACCATCACTTTGGTGAACAATCTCCACGTTGCATTCTACTTTGGCACAAACACAGGCAAAGCAAATGAGACAAGAATTGTGTTTTTCCTTTCTCTGAGGTTCAGAGCATGTGAATCTCAGAAATCCTTGTGAAGAATTGTGCCTTGCTTTTCTCTGTGAGGAGAAATGTGGCTACGGTGGGCAGCTGCTCTTTGCTCCACCTGGCCTTCCTCAGAGGGTCTGGAGGTGACCAGCGTGTCCTGCAATACCCTTGGCATTCCCAGTTGCCCTTCTGGTGCAGCTGGAATTAGGGACCTCACCTCCCACTGATTTGATCCTCTGCTTTTTGCTGGTGGAGCGTGACCTGAGTGGGAGCAGGAGGGTGGGAATGACCAGGGCAGTGTTGTCCCTGTTGTGAAGCTTGTGGTTGGGGGGGCTCTGTTCCACAGGTGCTGCTTTGTGCCTCGAACCAAAACAACAGCATTGTGGAGTGCTGGTCCCTTAGGAAGGAGGGCCTGCCTGTCAACAACATCTTCCAGCAAATCTCTCCTGTGGGTAAGTGTCTGCTCTGGGCACTCTCAACAACAGGAGCTTGGTCTGAGGGAAAAAGCAGCACAGTTTCTCACACCCCTTATCCCATATACGGGGTATTCATGTTTATTTTCAGGTGTTTTCAGTCCATTCTGTCTGTTTGCATCATAGGCAGCAGCTTGCTGTTCCCAGGAAGGGGTTTGGTTGTTGCATTCACTTGATAAGAGACATTTTTTTGTGTTCTGCTGCACAGCCGCCCTCCCTGCCACCAGTGGAGCAAAGGCTCCCAAAGGACCAGGATTGAGCAGCAGAGCTGGATTAATCCCCTGCTCTGGCTGCCTGGGCTTCACCTGATCTCAGATAAAACAGAATTAATCGGGGCAGTTTGTTTGGTGAAATAGAAAGGATTATTGTATATAAGGATCTTAGTCACCCGCAGCAGAGCTTCCCATCAAGAGAGATTTAGCAAAACATGTTGTTTGTATAATTGAGGAAAAAACCAGGGAACTATGAGGGAAACGTAGTGGAAATATGTGGGAAATACACCAGTGCCTGATCTGTGATCCTGCTGGAGGGAGCCTGGGCAGAAACAGGGGGCAGATCTTCTGATCTCTGTGGGACAGAATTCTCACTTGTTTGCTCATTTCCCCAGTGGGAGAGAAGCAGCCCATGATCCTGAAGTGGCGGATCCTGTCTGCCACCAACGACCTGGACCGGGTGTCGGCTGTGGCCCTGCCAAAGCTGCCAATCTCCCTGACCAACACCGATCTGAAGGTGGCAAACGACACCAAGTTCTTCCCTGGACTGGGTAAGGACTTCCTGTTGTCTTCATCCTAAACATGTGAACTTTTGCTTGAAATTTCACCACTGAGCTGTGGCTGAGGTGAAGCCCGTGGGATGCTGAAGGAAAACTTTCAAACGTTTTGTTTCCTGTTGTGGGGAGAGGCTGTGAAATGCCATGAGCTATAGCAATGCTGCGGTGGCCCCGACGAGGGGAGAGAATGGTGAGGAAGACTCCATCTTATCAGAAGGCTAATTAAGTACTTTATTACACTAAAACTGGATCTGCCACGCACTCACTCTGCACACAGCTGCACAGAACTCATCCTCTGACTCTCCCATGACTGTCTCCTGACAGTCAGGACACACACCTGGCCCTGACAGGCCAAGGAACCAAAACACCTTCACTTTGGGTAAACAATCTCCACATTGCATTCTGCTTTGGCACAACACAGGCACAGCAAGTGATAAAAACTGTGTTTTCTCTTTCTCTGATGTTCAGAGAATGTGAATCCCAGAAATATTCTTGGGAAGAATTGTGCCTTGCTTTTCTCTGTGAAGAGAATATTCTTGGGAAGAATTGTGCCTTGCTTTTCTCTGTGAAGAGAATATTCTTGGGAAGAGTTGTGCCTTGCTTTTCCCTGTGAAGAGAATATTCTTGGGAAGAATTGTGCCTTGCTTTTCTCTGTGAAGAGAATATTCTTGGGAAGAATTGTGCCTTGCTCTTCTCTGTGAAGAGAATGTGGCAACGCCGAGCCTCCAGCCCTTTGGCTTCTCCATGGGCTTCGGTGGTGGCCACTGCTTTGGGCGAGGGCTCTGCCGACTGGGAGGAGCTGTTTGCTCAGCCTCACTCGTCTCTGTCCCCAGGCCTGGCCCTGGCTTTCCACGATGGCAGCGTGCACATCGTGCACCGGCTGTCCCTGCAGATGATGGCCGTGTTCTACGGCTCCTCCTCGCAGCGCCCCGTGGACGAGCCGGCCCTCAAGCGCCCGCGCACCACGGGGCCCCTGGTGCACTTCAAGGCCATGCAGCTCTCCTGGACATCACTGGCCCTGGCTGGCGTGGACAGTCACGGGAAGGTTGGTGCTCTCTTGTGGATGTAGGAATGTGTCCCCTGTTGAAAGAGTGACAGAACTGTCCTTTGTCTCCTAAAAAAAGGAAAAAAGCCCAGAAGTTTCTCTCCTCAGTTAGGTAAAAAGACACCTCATAGGACCTTGGGGACTTCACCTCAAAGTTAAGGATAGCCAGCTGGACAGAAGCCAAAAGGTCCTGCCTAAGCAATTTACTAGAAAAAATAAGAGAACAAAGAAACGATTCGCTTTTGTGAGGTGTTTACCAGGAGCAAGAGCCTCTTGCCCTGGCTCAGTTTTTCTCTGTAAAGAGCTTTGTTATTTTGCCTTTTGGTAAGACTTTTCTGTTTCCAGCACTGCCACAGAAGCCATCCTGCTGGTTTTATGCCATCTGAGGTGGCTGAGCTATCTCGGGTGTGATGTAAATCTCCAAGAGCTTATAAGACCTGGCTCGAGGAGACCCCATATCGTATGGTGGCATTATTTCTCACCCAGGCTCTCTCAGTTTTTCTCTGAGAAACTCCCTCAGAGTTTCTCACTCTCTCAGGGGTGATGGGTTGCTCAGGAAACACTGGGAATTCCAGCTGTGAGATCCACATTGGAAAGGGATGTATCCCATCAGTGCAGAAACTGTCACTAGGTCAGGATTGAGCTTCGTTTGGCCCCGTGTTGTGTTGTAGCTCTGTGGGACGATTTCGAGCCCACTCCTGAAGCCAGTTTCCCTTTGGTTCCTCCCTTCCAGCTGAGCATGCTCCGCATCTCCCCCTCCATGGGCCACGGGCTGGACATGAACATGTCCCTGAGACACTTGCTGTTCCTGCTGGAGTACTGCATGGTGACTGGCTACGACTGGTGGGACATCCTGCTCCACGTCCAGCCCAGCATGGTGCAGAACCTGGTGGAGAAGCTGCACGAGGAGTACATGCGGCAGAACGCGGCCCTGCAGCAGGTGGGTGGGTGGGTGGGAGCTCTGGGATCACTCCCAGGGTGGGCATGGGGGGGCTCAGGGACTTGGAGTGGGGAGCAGCCAGTGCCAATGCTCAGGACTTTGGTGTCTCTGCCTGGCTGTGCTCTCTGAGGGCCCTGCTCGGGTAGTGATGGAGCTGGCAAGAGCTTCCATGTCAGCAGCGTTCACTTTCCCTGCTATCAGCGGGGTCTTAACTGCTGGAAACTTGGGGTGAGATGGTGAAATCTATTTTTGGCAGATTCTGGGAGCAGCGGCACGTGCCCAGCGCAGCGCTCACGTGCCCAGCGTTCACTGCTCCTGTCACTCCTGCAGCAGAAAGGGAGAGCAGAGAATAAAGCAGCAGCAGCAGCAGCTCTAATGAGCTTATGCTAATTCCTGCCTTTCCTTGTGCCTTTTGCTGCTTTCCCCGTGGCTCAGGTGCTCTCCACACGCATCGTTGCCATGAAGGCATCGCTGTGCAAGCTCTCCTCCAGCACCATCGCCCGTGTGTGTGACTACCACGCCAAGCTCTTCCTCATTGCCATCAGCTGCACCCTCAAGTCGCTGCTGCGCCCACACTTCCTCAACACCCCTGACAAGAGCCCCGGGGACCGGCTCACCGAGATCTGCTCCAAGATCACCGATGTAGGTACTGACTGCTCCCAGCATCCTGCACTGCCTTCCCAGCACTCGGGACTGGACTGTTCCTGTGGTGTCTAAGCAGCTCCTGGGTTTGGGGAGGAGGACAAGGGTGACCTCCGCAGGCAGGGTGTGAGGATTTGGGTCCATCCCCCCGAGCCAGGCAGTGTCTTGGTTCTCTTCCAGACATTGACAAGGTGATGATTAACCTGAAGACAGAAGAGTTTGTCCTGGAGATGACGACGTTGCAGTCCCTGCAGCAGCTCATCCAGTGGGTGGGGGATTTTGTGCTCTACCTGCTGGCCAGCCTTCCCAACCAGGTGAGACCTGGAGTGCTGGGAGCACGCTGAGAGGACACAAACACCCGTGGGCAGTGCTGGGGAGCTTTGCCAGGGCACACAGGGCCACGTGTCCCTGTCAGCACAGGCACTGGGGAGGAGTAAGGAACAGCAGAACTAGAGAATGGCCCTTCCCATGCCCATCACGGTACCTGGGGGATTTGGGGACACTCCTCTTGCAGCTCTGCAGAGCTGTCACCTTCAGGTGACCCTCCGCCATCCGCAGCAGCGGGTTCCATAGGGTGCGTGCTGCTGGAAGCAGGAGCTGTCTGGATGCACTGTGGTGGCTGGGGCTGGTGTGAGCCCACCCAGGCTGGTGCGAGCCCCTCCTAGGCTGGTGTTAGCCCCACCCGGGCTGGTGCCACCCCCAGCCACGCCGCTGTCCCCGCAGGGCTCCCCGGTGCGCCCCGGGCACAGCTTCCTGCGCGACGGCGCGTCCCTCGGCATGTTCCGGGAGCTGATGGTGGTGATCCGCATCTGGGGGCTGCTCAAGCCCAGCTGCCTCCCCGTGTACACAGCAACCTCGGACACCCAGGACAGCATGTCCCTGCTCTTCCGGCTCCTGACCAAGCTCTGGCTGTGCTGTGAGTGTGGCCGTTTCCCTGAACAGTAATTCCTGCAGCACTGGGGTGGGACGTGACTCCGAGGGGGTCTGGCACGTTGAGAAAGGGCAAGCGCAGCTGCCAAGGTTATTGTTTTCCAGGCTGAGTTGGCAGTGGAGGAGGAGGCTGCACGCAGCTCTCTGGAGCTCTGAGGGAGAGATGTAAAGGTCACGGGGATTTTTCCTTCGTTTCCCACGCAGGTCGTGAGGAAAATCACATCACAGAGCCCGACGATGCCCTGATCGATGAGTGCTGCCTCCTGCCCAGCCAGCTGCTCATTCCCAACATTGACTGGCTGCCCATCAACGATGGCATCATCAGCAAGCTGCAGAACAAGCAGCTGGTCCGGCTGCAGTTTGGGAAGGCTCCCGGGCTCGTTGGCCACACTGTCTCTTCCCAGTTCGATGCCTTTGTCAGGTACAAACCCCTGGAATGGGTCAGTGCGTGGCGAGAAGGAATCTTGGCAGCTCTGAGGTTTGGCTTGTCTCCTTGGTGCTGTGACCCAAGAGCAGTTTGTGCTCTCTGCTCAAATCCCTTTCTCAGCTTGTGATGGGCTGGGAATTTTAAGTTCTGAGAAGTGATAGCAAATGGAGGGGATAAACCCCATTAATTAATGTGATTCATTGTGACATTGTGACAATGAATCTCGTGGCACTGGATGGGCAAGCAGGCAGAGCCTCTGCCATGTTGACAAGTGAGATGCAGCTCCCTGTCCTGGGAGCAGCTCGTGGAAAATGACATTCTAGAAAAGTCCTGTTCTCCCCCCCCAGGGCCCCTGGACAGCCCAAAATTGACCACCTGAGGCGGCTGCACCTGGGTGCATACCCAACAGAGGAATGCAAGTCCTGTACCAGGTAAGTGACACTTGCAGTGGGGCTTGGGCAGGACTTGCACTGCCCTGTGTCCTTCAGGAGCTCTCTGAAGCTGGCTGGGGCTGTGGTTAAGGTGTCCCCAGGCTGGGATGCCCACGTCATCGTCAGAGAGTGGCATTGTTGCAGCCTGCCCCTTGGGTTAAAAATCAAACAGATCACATAAAGCTCTTGGAGTAGTCTGGCCTGGAGGAGACCCTACAGCAACTCCTTCATGTGCTGCCCAGTTCTCTGGGTCTGGTCATTAAAGCACCTGTGTGGTCACGGCAGGGCTGGAGGGAGGAATCACCCCACTGCCCCTGCTCCCATTCTGGGGTCATCTTCCCACCAGGCTTGCATTTCGTGCTGCCCTACTCATGCACCCTCATGGGAGAGCCTGGATTTCAGGATATGGCTCAGGGAACAAACATCCATCCAAGTCATGTGATTGAATTAGCTTTAATTACTGATTTTAATAGAAAGCCTCTGTAGCAGATCATTTTTGTGAGATGACTGTCAGTTGTTTCATGTATAAACAGCAGCTGGGGCTGTTCCTTGCCAGGCTCCAGCTCCAGCAGAGCCCTCAGTGGGATTGTTGCTCGCTGGTTTCAGCTGGTTTTGGTGCTGACAAGTGTCACCTGCAGGTGACAGGGGCTGGTTTCCCCCGTGGATACCCTGTGTGATCCATGCAGCTCCCCAGCAGTGCTGGCTCTGAGCTGCCCCTGGGCTGGCTGCACCCTCCGTGTCCCCCCAGGTGTGGCTGTGTCACCATGCTGAAGTCCCCCAACAAGGTGACAGCAGTGAAGCAGTGGGAGCAGCGCTGGATCAAGAACTGCCTCTGTGGGGGGCTGTGGAGGAAGATGCCCCTCAGCTACTCCTGAGCCCTTCCCGGGGTGCAGCGAGGGCCAAGAGCTGCACGGGGCTCCCTTCACAGAGCTTTTGGGACAAGGGAACGGCAGCTCCTCTCCCTCACGCTGGAAAAGCTGCTGCTGCTCATCCTTGGCTGAGCTGTGCTGGAAAACAGAGCTGAGGGAGCTCTGCCTTTTACCAGGGAAGAGCTGGAAAGGAATGCCAGAGGTTTCCCCATGGTTTGGGGCCCGGGAGGGGAGAGCCTGGCTGTGTTTTGTGTCTGTGCCAGCAGAGCAGCCACATCCTGGCAGTGCCCTGGCCTGGGCAGAGAGTGGTGGAGGGGCAGCTGGTGAGGAACAAAGTCCTAGCTGAGGGGGGCACAGCTGGTACCTCACATCCGTCCTGTGCCTCTGGCTGCCTGGGGAGTGCCACATGGGCTGGGCACTCCCAATCCCTCAGCAGACTTGTCCCCGAGACAGGAGTTAGCTCCTGTGTGCCCATCGGTGTTGGATGGGAGCAGGAATATGGGTGCTGCTGCCTGGAGTGAACCCTGCCTTTGCCTCTTGCTCTTGTAAATAAAAATTCTCCTGGTTTTGTACAGAAGCGAGTGGTTTGTTTCTGTGGTGTGACGTGGCTGCCCAGTGTGGGGCCGGGGCAGTGGGAAAAGGAGAAGGGGAAATGGATGTTTTCAAGGTTTGCCTTACGGACACTCGAGGAAAAAACATCAGATCCTTGGGGTTGTGCAAGCCTCCACTCCAGCAAGGCTGGACACTTGAGCGTGCCAGAGGAGGAGCATCCTGGTGCAGCCAAAAATCCTTTCAGACTTTTGCCCTCTCTTGCCCTCAGCTGCTGCTGCCCCAGCAGGAAATCACAACCTCGTGGAGCCAGCGTGGCAGTGCCTGGGGAGCCCCAGCCCTGGGGCTGATCTGGGCCCGCTCCTCTCCCACAGCTCCTTCAGCTCTTGGGGGAATAAGCCTGGAGCCTTCTGCTGCTGCATCCAGCCAGCAATTCCAGGTCCCCACTGACCGTTTAAGAGGGGGAGTGAGCCAGTCTTAGTACATTCCTTTCCCTCTGGAACCATGATTTCATTATTCTTGAGAACTGGAGCTGGTGACAAGAGTTCATCCCTCGACTCCAGCGAATGTTTCGCTGCACAGAGCTGCAAGAGCTGTACAGACCTCTCCCCCTCTCTGCTCTGCTGGTAATTAGAGACAATTAAATGGCTAATTAGGAGACTGCACCTTATTAAGACTCTTTTCCCCGTAAGTAAAACTCAAACCAGGCTCTCAGTGAGCTCCTCATAGAACAGGTTTGGGGTTATTTAATGTTTGATTTGGAACAGGGAACAGCAGGGGGATGGGGACACATTTGTGTCCCCCTCAGCCCCCTGCTGACCACGGAGCTCTGGGATGGGACTGGAAGGGTCTGGCAGTGCCCTGGGCCGTGCTGCTGCCCTGCTCCCAGCCCTTGTGCCTTGGCCCTGCTCCCTCCAAAGACAGGGCAGTGGCAGAGCGGGGCTCTGGGGGTGACCAGGCTTGTGGTGGGAAGATGGCCCTGCCCTGCCCTGCCCCTCAGCTCCTGGGACAAGAGGGTCCCAGTGAGCATCCTGCTGGATTCCAGCATGGATCCCTCCGTGGGAGCCAGAGCTGTACTGCCATATCAGCAACAGGCAGATTCTGCTTTCCCAAATGTTCCCACAGTGGCCCTGGGGGAGGTCCCAGATCTCCATGGTATTGTGGCCACACTGCAGCATGTGTCCCCTGCTCCCACCCAAGGCCACACCGTCCCCAAGGGCGCAACCTCAGCGTGTCCCACCCCACGTCCAGCTCCTCCCTGGGCAGGAGCTCCTGCACAGACCCCCCCAGCTCCCTCCTGCTCCCCGCTCCTCCAGCCCAGCAGCTCTGCAGGAATCATCATCACTTTATTGCAGCGGTCGCAGGCAGCGTTCTGGGCACCTTCAGCAAAGCCTGTAGGGGGCCGTGACCCCCAAATCTCCCCCACCTGGGCCCTGTGCTTTGTGAGTGGGGGGCCAGGGACCCCCTTCCTTGGTTCCTCGCCAGTCCCCTGGCCCAGCCCTCCTCCTGGCTTGCAGGGACGCCTTGGCAGCGGGGTGGGCAGCGGTGGGAGCCCGTGGCTCGCGGCGGGGCGGCACTGTGCGTGCTCTGGCCGTGCTGGCAGCAGCAAGCCGTGGCAAGGAGCAGGTCCCTGGGGTGCCCTCAGCGGGTGTCCCCCTCCCCAGCAGCAGAGGCCATGACGCTGTCGATCCAGGCCGCGTAGGGGGCGATGCGGGTGTAGATGGCCGGTTTCTTGTAGTTGCCACAGACGCGGGAGCCGGCCGTGACCACCCCCTCGGCCACCCCGCCACACACCAGGGGTCCACCGGAGTCTCCCTGCGGGACCAGACCTCATCAGTATGGCCGAGGCTTTGCTAGGATGTCACTGTGATATTTTATGAAAATCCTGTCGCTAGGATTTTCTTCGGAGAAACTGAGAAGCCTCAGGAAAGAAATGTAAGCAATAACTATCTGATGGCTGTGGAATGTGGTCTGGAGATGGTTTACCAACGGGTGCATCTTTGATTGGTCTCGTGTGAATTATTTTTACATAATAACCAATCACAGTCCACCTGTGTCGGACTCTCTGGTCAGTCATGAGCTTTTGTTATCATTCTATTCTGTTCTTGTCTAGCCTTCTGTCTGTATCCTTTCTCTATTCTTTTAGTATAGTTTTAGTATAGCTAAAGTTATATTTTTAATGCAATATATATCATAATATAATAAATCAGCCTTCTGAAACACGGAGTCAAGATTCTCATCTCTTCCCTCGTCCTGGGGGAACACAGCCACATTAGGACACCCAGCCCAGGGGGCACCCACCCCGGGGACGCTGTCCCCTCCTGCCCCGCAGCCCCTCGCCTCTCCCAGCCTGTGGCCATCGTGCCCCTCGCCTCTCCCAGCCCTCGGCGGGTGCGTGGTACCTTGCAGGTGTCCTTCCTGCGGGAGTCGGTGCACATCATGTTCCGGGTGATGGTGCCGTCGTGGCGCGTGCGGTGGTTGCAGACGTCGCGGCTGATCACCGGCCGCTCCACCTGCTGCAGCCGGTCCGGCCGCGTGCCGCTGTGGTCCGTGGTGCCCCAGCCCGCCACCTCGCACACCGTGTCGGCCGCCACGTCCCTGTCCTCCCGCTGGAAGGGCAGCACCCGCACGTCCGAGTTCAGCTCCGCTTTCTCCTCCAGCTGCCGCAAAGCCACGGAGGAGCCGGGTCACACGAGCAGCCGTGCCCAGGACACAGCAGGGCACGGTGAGCCCAGCCCTGGCACCGAGACCACCCTGGCACCGAGACCACCCTGGCCTCAGCCACGAGCAGGGCACAGTGAGCCCAGCCCTGGCACCGAGACCACCCTGGCCTCAGCCACGAGCAGGGCACAGTGAGCCCAGCCCTGGCACCGAGACCACCCTGGCACCGAGACCACCCTGGCCTCAGGACACAGCAGGGCTCAGCAAACCCAGCCCTGGCACCGAGACCACCCTGGCCTCAGCCACGCTCAGGGCTTCGCCTCCTGATTGGAGCCCCAGGATGCAGGCAGAGCCAGAGCTGGAGCTGTGAGGAGGATGGAGGCATTTGGACACAGCTCAAAGGTCTTTGCTGGGGGAAGCAGGGGTGGTCCCATGGGACAGGGAGGGATGGCCCAGCCTGACCGTGAGGATTTCCTCCGGCTGGTCAGTGACCCTGCAGGGTGCCAAGGAGCAGTGGGATTTGCAGGAATGGGGCTGTGCCTGGTGGGGAGGAGGGTCCCATCAGCCACCAGCCCACCTGGAGGAGGAGCAGGTCATCCTTGTTGTTGTGGATGTTGCTGCCGGGGTGGGGGAACTGGGCGCGCACTTGGTACAGGCGTTTGTGGGGCTCCGGTTGCGTCAGCGAGTGGGCACCCAGCAGCACCTGGAAGAGTTTGCCATCCCTGGAAGAGAGTCAGAGTGTGAGACACAGCCAGGGGTGTCACTGCACCCAGCCATGGAAATGGGGTGTTGTGGGGAAGCTCTGGGAGGCCCTGCAGCCTCTCTGCAGGTGGGAGCTGAGTCCCACGCTCTGACACAGGGGGCGAGGGTTCCCAGTGGGATTTGGCCCGAGTCCAGCAGCCCCCCAGCCACGCACTGTTCCCCCCACACTCACGTCTCCTCGATGCAGTGGGCAGCGCTCAGCACCCACTGCTCGGCGATGAGGAAGCCCCCACAGACGTGCTGCCCGTCCAGCTGCAGCGAGGCCATGTAGGGCTTCAGGTGGGGCCGGGCTTCGGAGCCCCTCAGGATCCGTCCCCGGGGCTGCCCTGCAGGAGAGAGGCTCGGCTGAGTGACACAGGGGAGTGTCACCCCCGTGGTCCCTTCCCAGATCCCTGGACCCCTCCTCGTGTGCTGCACCAGCACCTGGCTGCAGGTGGAGGCAGGAACTGGGGAGCTGGGCAGGGACCCCCGCGCCGTGTCGCTGCCCTGGGGTGCGGGGGAGCACTCACCGTTCACCGGGGCCCAGAGGAGCAGCAGCAGGGCGAGGACGAGCACGGGAGCGGGGCTTGGCCCCATGGCTGCAGAGCCCGGCGGTGCCTCTGCCCGGCCGGGGGGCGTGCGGGGTCTCGGGGTGCGCGGGGGCTGCGGGGTGGACGCTGCTCAGCCGGGCTGGGGCTGGGACTCGCTTTTATGTCCAGTTTGGGGCAGGAAAAGGGGGGGGCAGAGGGAGCGGGGGGGTTTCCGCAGCGTGGGCTGAATGTTTTGAAATATTCAGCTTATAAAAGGGGTCAAGAGTTCCCGGCACAAACAGCGCGGGAGGAGGAAACAGCCCGGCCCAGCTGCCGGCCCTGGCACCGGCCGCCGGGGATTTCTGCGCCGGGGTTTAAAATGCCGAAGAAGTTCAGGCTGTTGGCAAAAGAAGGCTCCGGCAAATTCTATCCCCGCCCTCCCCCGGGGAGCAGGGCCCCCGCCCGGCCTGGGGTCCGGTCCCTGCTGGGTGCTGGGTGCCAGCTCGGTGGGTGCCCAGGGACGCGGGCCCGTCCCGCCACCCCTGCCCCGAGGGGACTCTTGCAGGGCTGGGGGCGGCGGTGGTGGGGTGATGGCAGCCACAGGGGCGGTGTCCGGGATGCCGGTGGCCGTGGCAGCCCCGGTGCGCTCTGCCTTTCTCCCCGGTGCCACTAAGCGGAGCCACCGCCTCGGTCCCCGAGCTCGGAGCCGCCCGGAGCTCCCTCCCGGGCCCGTCCCCGGAGCCTCTCACCGCGCCTCGCCACCTCGCCACCTCCCCCTCCTTGCCGGGATGGCCGCGGGCCACCGTGGCTGCCCGCAGCTGGGAGAGAGCGGGGCTCCGGGGGACGCCCCGCGAGGGGCTGGAGCCCACCCTCTCCCTCTTTCCCTGCTCCACGAGCTTTTACCCCCCCCGAGCTGCCGCATTCCCTTTGTCCTGCTGTCAGACCCCCCCATGGCCCCGACCTGCGACCCCCCCGACCCCCCAGGCCAGCGGTCAGCGGGTGGCCGGACACGGCGGGAGGAGGGGGCCGGGCCGGGGGTCCCCGGGGGCTCAGGTGTCCCTCTGCAGCGGTGGCTTCGCCTCCCCGCTGTCCCCACGTGCAGGTGGCACAGGCCGGGCAGGGGTCGGAGCAGTTCGGTGGCGCTTTGGGAGGGGGCTGAGCCCGGCTCGGAGCAGGGATTTCCCGCAGGGAGAGCAGCTTAATCGCAGCTTCCAGGGATTCGGGATTTCGACGTTAAATACGCCGGGAGATTTCTGCCCACTTAGGGCCAAAAATGGAACAAGGGCACCATGTGGAGCCCGGGCTGCTCTGACCCCCGACAGGACCGTGAGGGGGTGGTTGGGGGGAACAAGCGAGTGTGGGGTGCAGGGAGTGGGGTACAGGGTGGGATACGGGGTGGGCACAGCCGGGATCCTCTGCAGAGCGAGGGCAGGGGCAGGTGGGGCTGGGCTGCCTCTGCCACGAGGTGCTGGGAGCCTCCAGAAAGCAACGGGAGCTGCACCCACCTCCCCCGGCCCAAATCTGGGGGACACGAGGCTCCTGCTTGAGTGCCGGGTGGCCCCCAACGCTGTCCTTGGGGTACTTGTGAGCGGGGTCCGGGCATCCCTCCCCTGAAACCTTCGGGTGCCACGGGCAGGGCAAGCACAGAGCCCGGGGGGAAATGGCAGAGCTCTGGGGCGGTGAGTTTGGGGGTCACGCACCCCCGTGGTGTGCCCCCCCCCGCTTGGCCACCCCTCGGGTCCCCCACAAGCCAAAGCAGGGGAGGGGGCTCTGCCGGGCGGGGCAGCCCCCGCAGCACAGGGGGATAAGGGGTCGATCGGGGGGCCGGCGGTGGAGGCAGCCCGGGTTGGGGGCGGCCCCGGGACCCCCGGACCCCCCGGTGCCTGGGCACGGTCCGGGGTGCGGAGCGGCGCGGAGAGAGCTCGGTCCCGCGGCTGTGCTCGGCCCCGCCCGGCCCTTTGTCTCGCCTCGTTCACCCCCCCGACCTCCCGACCCCCTCCCGACCCCCCAGACCCCATCCCTGGACCGGCGGGGGCTCGAAGGGGGCTCGGCGGGGGCTCGGCGCCCCGGGAGGGGCCGGGGGCTGCGGGGCGGAGCGGGGGGCGGCGGGCGAGGGAGGAGGAGAAGGAGGAGGAGGAGGAGGAGGAGGAGGAGGAGGAGGAGGCGGCGGGGGCGGAGGAAGCCGCCGCTCCCCGCGCTCCGCCGAGGCAGGAGCATCCCGGATCCCGGGGACATCCCCCCCTCGCCGCCGCTCCCGCCGCGCCCCGGGGCCGCCGCTGAGGTGAGTGGGGCGCACGGACCGGCACAAAGGGCCGCTCCTCCTCCCCCGACACCCCCTCCCATCCCTCGGCCCCGACCCCCGCCCGCGGCTGCGGCACGGTCCCTGCGAAGGGGAGGTTCCCCGCTGCGCCCCCGCCCTCCCGGTTCTCCCCCCGGTTAATCCCCCGTTATTCCCCCCCTCCCCCCTTCATTGCCCCTGCTCGCTCCATCCCCGTTATCCTCCCCCCGCATTTCGCAGCCCGGGCTCGGTGCAATCTCTTGGGGCTGGGCCGGGAGGGCTCGGGGAACCCCATCCCCGGCGCGGCTCTGCGGGCGGCACACCCCCCTCCGCACGCCCTCCGCAGCAGCCTCGCCGCCTGTCGCGGTGGTGGCCGCCTGTCGCGACAGACGAGCCTCCGCCCCACCTGTTGTTGTCACAGCCCCCGGCTCGGCTGGGCACCCCCCGGGGCGCTGGCACCCCCAGTTCCAGCTGCGTCTCTCTGGTGAGCGGGGGCAGTGCTGTGACCTGGGGGTGACCAGGAGCGACATGGGGGGCTCCTGCGGGGCCGGCTGGTGGCTCAGGGGTGCTCGTCCCTCTCTGGGGTCAGGGACTTGGAAGGGTGACCAGGGGTGACCGTGGCTGCCCATCCCCCTGCCACGTGGTGACACTCGTGTCCCCCCAGGGTGGAGGCACAGCCCGGTGGGACCCCTGCCCCTGCCCAGGACCATGATTCCCCCCAAGGAGAGAGCCCGCGCCCCCAAGGACAGCATGACGCTCCTGCCCTGCTTCTACTTCGTGGAGGTGGGTGTGGGGCGGGTGGGCACGGCGTGGGGGCTGTGCAGGGGGCTCTGCCCCGTTCCCTGGCACAGCGGGTTGGGTCCTGTGCCCCGTTCTGTGCGGTGCCATCGCTCCGGGGGTCGTCGGTCCCCGCTCTGTCCCCAACAGCTGCCCATCGTGGCCTCCTCCGTGGTGACGCTCTATTTCCTGGAGCTGACGGACCTCTTCAAGCCGGCCAAGGTGGGCTTCCAGTGCCACGACCGGGCGCTCTCCATGCCCTACGTGGAGACCAACGAGGAGCTCATCCCGCTGCTGATGCTGCTCAGCCTGGCCTTCGCCGCGCCCGCCGCCTCGGTGCGTCCGGGCTTGTCCCGCTGTGGGGTCGGGACAGAGCTGGGGATTGGGGTCCTGGTGCCTGGCGGTGCCCAGCATCCATCGGGTGGATCTGCACCCCCCCAGTCCTGCCTGAGCCAGCGGTTCCTTCCCAGATCATGGTCGGGGAGGCCATGGTGTACTGCCTGCAGTCCCGGCTGAAGGGCCGCGCCGGTGCCGAGGGCAGCATCAACGCTGGTGGCTGCAACTTCAACTCCTTCCTGCGCCGCACCGTCAGGTTTGTGGGTACGTTGTGCCGCAGCCTGGACAGGATCTGAGGGCTGGAGGGGATGTGGGGCCACCCTGGCTGTGATAGCAGGAGCACGGCCCCACCCAGGCTCTGGACACTGCACCAGACCCATCCCAGGGGTGCCCCAGGGCTGGATGAGTCCTTGCTGCCCCTCGTGGGATGGGAGTGACACGCTGCCCCATTCCCGCCATCCCCAGGCGTCCACGTGTTCGGGCTCTGTGCCACAGCCCTGGTGACAGACGTCATCCAGCTGGCCACGGGCTACCACGCTCCCTTCTTCCTGACCGTCTGCAAGCCCAACTACACGCTGCTGGGCACCCCCTGCGACGCCAACCCCTACATCACCCAGGACATCTGCTCAGGCACCGACAAGCACGCCATCCTCTCTGCCAGGTACGTGCCAGGGGAGCCCTGTGCCGCGCTGCCGGCCCTCCCGCCCCATCCCGAGCACGTCCCTTCTCCCTGCAGGAAGACCTTCCCATCCCAGCACGCCACACTCTCGGCTTTCGCTGCCGTCTACGTGTCGGTGAGTTCCCAGCGCTGCCTGGCACATGCTGGCCTGGCACGAGTCCCATGCCATGCGCAGCTGTGTCCCTCTCCTGTTGGCACAGACGAGCTCTGCCCGACATTGCCGTGCCCACGCTGGGTGTGTGCGCGGGCGCCCGCAGTCCCACACGCACCCAAGGGCTCTGTGCGTGGCCGGGGCCGTGAGTAACAGCCTGTTCCCGCCCCAGATGTATTTCAACTCCGTCATCTCAGACAGCACCAAGCTCCTCAAGCCCATCCTGGTCTTCGCCTTCGCCATCGCCGCCGGCATCTGCGGCCTGACCCAGATCACCCAGTACCGCAGCCACCCCGCCGACGTCTACGTGGGCTTCCTGATCGGCTCCGGCATTGCCGCCTACCTGGTGGGTGCTGGTCCTGCCCTGCCCAGGGAGGGGGCTGGGGGATGCTGGTGGGGCCATTTGACTCCACACTCTCCAAAGCAGCTGTGGCTGCCCCATCCCTGGAAGCGTTCCAGGCCAGGCTGGACAGGGCTTGGAGCAACCTGATCTAGTGGAAGCTGTCCCTGCCACAGGCGGGGACATTGGACTAGATGACCTTTAAAAGTCCTTCCTGACACAAACCGTTCCAGGATTCTGTGGTTCCCCTTCCCACAGGCTTTCCATGCTGTCGGCAACTTCCGTGCCCCAACGGAGCGGGTCCCGGCACAGGCCCCGGCCAAGGACGCGCTGCGGGCGCTGACGCAGCGGGGCCACGACTCCGTCTACCACCAGAACAAGTCGGTGAGCACCGACGAGCTGAACCCGCAGGCGCGGCTGGAGGAGGCGGCGCGGCCGGTGCCGCGCGAGAAGAACTCGCTGGGCAGCCTGAAGCGGGCCAGCGTGGACGTGGACCTGCTGGCCCCCCGCAGCCCCATGGGCAAGGAGAACATGGTGACCTTCAGCAACACCCTGCCCCGCGTCAACACCCCCTCCATGGACGACCCCGCGCGGCGCCACATGACCATCCACGTCCCCGTGGACGCCTCCCGCTCCAAGCAGCTCATCACGGAGTGGAAGCAGAAGTCGCTGGAGGGCCGGAGCATGACGCTGGCGGAGGAGGCGGCGCAGGGCCGGGCTGTGGGGGAGCCCGGCGAGGAGGTGCCCCCCTCCCTGTACCCCACGGTGCAGGCGCGCTCGGCCGAGCGGGTGGCCATGGGGCCCCGCGTGCTCATCCAGCCCCGGCCGGGCGCCTCGCAGCTGGTGCACATCCCCGAGGAGAGCCAGGCAGGCGCCGGGGCCGTGGCCGGCGGCGGGGCGGCCGTGCGGGCCAAGTGGGTGATGGTGGCGGAGAAGGGGGGAGCGCAGAGGGTGGCCAACCCCCCGCGCCTGATGCAGGTCATCGCCATGTCCAAGCAGCAGAGCCTCGTCTCTGTCACCCCCAAGCACTCGGAGACGTCCTCGTCATCCACCAGCTCTGACTCCTCGCAGTACCGCTCGCCCTCGGAGCGGGACAGCTCCAGCATCATCACCATCGACGCCCACGCCCCTCACCACCCCGTTGTCCACCTCTCTGCCGGCAACGGGCCCTGGGAGTGGAAGTCGGGGCCGAAGGGGCCAGAGGGGCCAGACACCTACGAGCTGGGTGAGGTGGGGAAGGATTTCCACGGCTTCCGCCCGGCCAAGAGCGCCGGCGTCTCCCCCGGCTCCTCTGTCAGCGACATGGAGCAGGACGAGCCGCGCTACGGCAGCCTGGCCGCCATCCCGGGGGCGGCAGGGGGTGGTGGGGAGCGGGTGGAGGCCCCCCCGGAGGGGCTGCTGGCCGCAGCCAGCCGCGACTCCACGCTGCGGAGGAAGCCGGCCGAGCGGGACGGGCCGGCCGACAGCGAGGTGGACCTGTACTACAAGAAGATGCAGGCGGGCCGCAGGTTTAAGGACTGAGCCCCGGTGCCTTGCCGGGGCCCCACGCCCCTGCCCTGATCTGGGGGGGGGGGGCTCTGTGATGCTGGGGTGCCTCTGCAGGGGATGGCAGGACAGGGCTGGCTTTGCTCTGGACCAGCACAGCCACATTGGTCCTGAGGCAGCTGAGACACCTCTGGGACCCCCAGCATGGGACCCTGCTCCTGCTCAGGCAGCTGGTGGGGCTCTGCCCGCCGCAGGCTGTGGGGCTGGGCAGCTCCAAGCACTTTTGACTTTCTTTTTCTCTCTAACACTGGTGCTGACATTTCCGAGGGGTGATTTTATTCCAGCTCTGGAAGTGGATAGCTGTAGGGGGGGCGGGGAGGGACAAATGGTGCTGAAGGGCTTTGGGGGGGACTAGATTAAGGGGTTTAACAGGGGGAAGAGGCTGCTGTGGGGCAGCAGGCCCTAGCTCATGGGGGGGTTTGTGGGTGCTGGGGGTCCTGTGACACCCCCCATCCTGCACCACCGGTCTGTGTGAGGGAGCCTGAGGGTGGACAGACCGGGAGGGGGGGTCTGCCCAGCGCTGTGGCTCTGGGCGTGCAGAGGCTGTAAATACTGCAGGGACTGGAGGAGAGGGGGATGTCGGGGTGGGGGTGCAGTGGGGGCTGAGCTCTGCCCCAGCAGGAGCAGCCCTGGGCTGCAGCCGAGGTCTGGGGGGAGCAGGGAGGGGATCTCCAGGCTGCAAATGTCGGGCAACAGCTGGAGCTGCTGTGGTTTGAAAAGCAAATAAACACGTGGATGTTCCCTGGCTGGGTTATTTTGGCAGGTGGGGGCAGCTGAATCCCATGATGGGGAGGGGGGGTAGGACCAGGGCTCCGCGGGAGTTCCCAGCCCCGGGAAGCAGTGGCTGGGGCAGCCGTGTCCCCCCCGACAGGACACTGCGCCGATGGCACCAAACTGCCACTGCCAATTGGATTAACAGCGGATATCCCAAAGCCTTTGCCTTGCAAACATATGGATTATCCACATAACCCTGACTCGGTGCTGGAAAAGCCACCCAGGATTAGCAGGAGGATGGTGGCAGCAGCTCGGGGTGTGGGGGGATGCGGGGAGCCCTGGGGGGGTGGGAGATGAGGGGTGCAGCTCCAACCAGCAGGAGAGCCCCGAGGCTGCTCCATCCGGCCGTGGTTCTGGTGACCCGGAGAGGTGACCCGCGGCCGCTGGCGAAGGTCACCGGGATTGACGCCACGCTCCGGCGCTCCTTGCTGCGGGTCGGGGCGATGCGGGGGCTCGCAGCCCGGCAGCCCCGCGTCGCCCCCGCGCTCACGGCTCATTGCGGTGCCGATGGCGTCACACGCGGCTTCCCGCGCCTCTGACCCAGCGGTTTCCATGGCGACTGGCAGCCCCGCATCGCTCCCGCAGGCTCGGGCAGCCCCCCAGCCCCGCACCCGCTCCCGCAGCCCCGGCCCGCCTCGGGCAGCCCCCCCAGCAGCCGCGGGGCCGGGACCATCCTCATCCTCATCCTCATCCTCCCCCGGCCCCCCCCCCCAGGGTTGCAGCAGGAGGGGCTGCCAGCCCCCACCTCATCAGCTCCAGCCTCGGCACCACTCGTGGCCGGTGTCCCTTTTCCGCTGGAGACACCCTCTGTCCCGAGTCCCCCGGGTGTGCCCCAGGGGCAGGGCCCTCCTTTGTGACACACAAAGGGCTCAGCCCCACTCCCGGCCCCGTCCCGGGGCTCGCTTTGCGATTTGGGATTCCCAAATCACTCCCCGATGAGGGTGAGTGCTTTGGGGTTCCGGCTGGCAGCTAATTCCCTTTCTGCACCCCATGGTGCTGCGGGCATGGGAAGGCCAGGCTTTAGGGTGCTCACCCCACAGGCAGCACCTTCCAAGGCCGGGGTTTAGGGCGCTCACCCCACGGGCAGCACCTTCCAAGGCCGGGGTTTAGGGCGCTCACCGCACAGGCAGCACCTTCCAAGGCCGGGCTTTAGGGTGCTCACCCCACAGGCAGCACCTTCCAAGGCCGGGCTTTGGGGTGCTGACCCCGTTAAAGGCAGCGTTCAGGGCAGTTTTGTCAGAGCTAGGCTGGGGTGTGGAGGATGCAGAGGCAGCCCCGACACGGGCTCTGCTGTTTCTGGCCCCATTCCAGGGCAGGGCTGGGGGGTTCTGCCGTGGGAAGGGACAGGACGCGACCCTCCCGAAGCCACCGCTGTTCCCACGGGGACCCTGTCCATCACTGCCACCCAGGTCGGATCTTCCACCCACACCAGCAGCCTCTCAGTGTCCGAGGGGCCAGGGAAGGGCACGAAGATGGGCACAGGGATGCCCGCGGTTGTTGCAAAGCTTGGGCTGGGCCCCAGAGAACTCAGGGAAGCAACCCCGGAGTGATGACCCTGCTCAATCTCGCGGGGCAGCAACGCATCGCCCCTGGGCCCGGCTTTCGCAGGCACAGAGGCAGCTGTTACAAATCCCATTAGCCTTTCAGGGAACAACAGTGGTCCCTTTCAGCAGCCCCCGGCTCCGGCAGGACCCCCTCGGTAACCCTGGAGCCAGAGCGCTGTGCAAACGCCCGTGGAATACGCGGGAGCCTAATGGCAGCTCAGCGCAGAGGATGGGCCTGGCAGAGCCACAGCAGCAGCTCCAGGTGGGGATTGTCTCACCCCAGGACACTTTTGGACAGGAGTTGGAGCAGAGCTGAACGTACAGAACCAAATCCCTGAGGAAGCACTCTGCTCCTGAGGGAGGTCACGGAGAGACGGGCATTGCACCTCATCGCACAGGATGGAGAATGCCACATCCAGCCCCACAGCTACAGCACAGGACTACAGAGAGGAGGGGTTGACTCAAAGTGGGTTATTTTTCATGGATATTAGCCAGAACATATGGAAAGTTTAGGAACATGAAGTAACAAAGTGCTGGAGTGTGACACAGGCAGGGCATCAGTGAGGGCCCGACAGCCTCGGGCCTTGGGGCTCCAGCCTGGCACGGAGGGGCCGGACCCCACCCCACGGCTCCACGGAGACAGGGACACGCACTGCCAGCCCAGAGTGTGTGAAAAGTCAAAGTTAAAATAAAATGAGGCAGCTGGAATTACATGAGAAGGAAAAATCAGAAGCAAAACAGGCACAATAAAGAGGAGGAAGATCAGGAGTGAAGGATACAGAAGAATTTATTGAAAGCACAAGTACAGACTGGGCACCAACTGCTTCTACAATCTCAACAGGAAATAATGGAGCTACAGAAAGGTACAAAGGTTGTTATAAAATAGTTTTAATTTCATTTCATTTTGCATTACAAACATTCTTTGAAAGAGGCAATGGAATTCTGATGGTGTGTACACTTCCCCTCCCCACCCACCTTCCACAATACTGAACCTGGAATTGCTGTTATCAAAATATACAATACATCTGGTCACCATAAAAAACTGGGTTTTGCTGCCCCTCATGTCTTACAACAGGTATAAAAAAATTATAAATATGTACACCCTTAGTTACTCACATTCTTTACATGCAAACACAGGATCCGAAGGGAGCGCCCGCCGTGCTGGGGGCCTGGTTACCCCAAACCCATCTGTGATTTCCAAGGGACACCCAGAGCGTCCCGGCCGGGGCCCGGCCCCGGGAGCCTCCCCAGAGCTGGGGAGGGTGATGGGGGGCACTGACCAGTCACCCCAGTGCTGCTGGGCTGGGTCCCCTGCGGGAGGTGTTTCACTAGGGAGGGGATGAGCCAACAGCCACAGAGACCCCCGGCTGTACAAGACGCTGGCAGGGCCTTGGGGAGCGTTGCAGGGGCAGATCCCTGGCTCCAGCACAGATTTAGAGGTACCCAAGAGCAGCTGGGGTGGGGGTCTTGCCCTCCTCGGGGGTAGCCAGCACACCACGGCACCAGGCGGACCCTCACTCGGACCTCACATGCTTCTCCAGCATAATTCATATCCTTGAGAGTCCAGGGAGGAACTACAGAAAGTTAAGACTTTTCCAAACACTCAGTGCTAGGCAAGTCAAGAGCTCCCACACCAAGCAAGGAAATCAGAACTTGCAACACTAAGACAATTAAAAAACAAACTTTGGTCCACAATTTGCAGAAAAACCCTGAAAAAAAGTACAAGATTCTTGTTATTTTGCATCCGAACAGGTTGCAGGTTAGAGGGAAATGTAAGGCAACATCGGATCACACGGAATAGAAGGCAGAATGGCCCGGGAAAGAGTTGTAAGCCAGAAAAAAAAATTAAGAAATTGTTGTATCATTGGGAAAAACTGATCTGCTGCATTCTACTTTTAATAAATTCCCTTCCTAGAACAACATCTGGGCTTATAGGTTCAAAAGGTAAAAAAAAATCTTTAGCCTGGGTCCTTTTCCTTCTATTTCTGAGCTGTTTGTGCTCATTCTCTCACACCCTCGGCTCTGCTCATCCTCAGCCACGACCTCAGCCTGGAAACTACTCCTGCCCTACAGCTTTAATTACAAAACAAAGAAAATAAAGTACAGTATACACGGGTAATACCACAAAGGAGTAAATTTAGATTACGTTTATACCATCTTATCATTCTATAAAAGGTACTTAAAACTATTTCTTTTGCATATAAAGAGATTAGAATATTTGGTCAACTGGAAATATTGCTAGGCACAGAGGACAGCAACGGCATCAAAGTATAATACAAGGATTCAAACAAAAGCTCAAATGCTGAAGACATGCTCTAAGAACGACGGCGGAGCTACAGCAGCCTCGTTAATCTCCAATTAGGGGCACAAAGGTACCTCTTGCAGGCACCTTTCTAATTGTGGGGTATCCAAGGATTCTCCAAATCCTAGCCAAGCATTTAGGTATATACACACACAATTTTGACAGACTCTGATTCATCTTCACAAGTGTCCCGCAGCGGCTCTTCTGTCCCTCTGTGAGGGCAGAGCCTGCGGGCTCGCTCCTGACACTGGAATGTGATTTGGCCTTGGGAACGCTCCCCCACCCAGAGCTCTGCTCAGCCAAAGGCTCTCAGGTAACTCCCACCTGAGTTTGCAGGTGGCAATGACCCACGAGCAGACCGGGAAGTGGCACAGGGCACGCGTGGAGATGGAGACACACACACGGGCCAGCAGGGAACGACTGCCCTGAGTTCAAAGCCCAAAATTTCCTTTATCCACTTTGCCAGCTCCCCCGGCTGATCGTCAGCCAGAGCCGCTCCCCGCCTCAGCTCTGCCCATCCCCTCCCTGCAGCTCGGATGTTTTCCCCAAAGAAGTAGAAGGTTTAAGGCACAGGACAGCAGGTGCACAGGTAAGGTGGGATCAACGCAACCGAGTGTTGTGCTGGGCAGGTTGGGAGCTCCTGGTCACCACAATCCTGACTCCAAGGCGCTACAGTGAATTCACACAGTGGTTTTAGGTCTTTCAAGGCATGGATGGGTAAGGAAATTAAAAAAAGGCATCAATGTGAAACCTGATAAAACTTGTTGGGATCTGCTTTTTGGGGGAGGAGGAGCAGGAGGGGAGGGGAATTTCCCAGAGCAGGTTCCATAGTGTAAACTTGAACTTGTGATTTTTATTGGAACAGTCAAGATTGTTACCCATCACCGCAAGGTTAGCAAGAGGAATTAATTTTCTTTTTTTTTTTTTAAAAACCGGTAAACTGATTTCTCTTTAAAAAAATAAAATCTCTGGTCTTTTAAGGTCACTTCAGCTGCATTTTTAAAGTGGCTTTTTTTTTTTTTTCTGGAATGATGGAAGTTGAAACCCTGGTGTTCAGCCTTTTAAGGTCAAGGCTGAACCCCAGAGGTTTTAAGTCAAGTCCATTTTTACTCAGGCCTTCCCAAGCTCTAAATGGTGGACTTGGAGAAGGACACACGCAGGTGATGGTTCTCCCCCAGGTCATGATTGTGGAGGTCAATGAGGGACTGAATGGCTTCTTCCACAGAGCCCATCTGGATCAGAGCCATTTTACGGTCCTTCCTGACAAGACACAAGTTTCAGGCATGTTTAGATCCATTGCAGGAGCTTCCCCAGCTTGATCCAAGTTCTCCCATCCAGCACAGAGTGGAACCCCCCAGGGACCTGCAGCACACTCACTCTTTAGAGGAGTGTCTCTGTGGCAAGCACATTCAGTGCTCAATCCAAGGTTACTCAGGAATTCCTTATTCCACAGTCAAACATAGTTAGGAAGGATTCTGCTCACCTTTGAGCCCTTGACTGTAATAAAGTACTTCCACCCTTCCCCTATGAAAAGCCCAGAGTAAGGAGAGCTCATAATACAAAACACTTACTGGAAGAATTTGAATCCTTTGACGATCCCACCATTGCTTGAAAATAACAACTTAAGGTCTTCTTCAGTTACTGACGGTCTGAAACACAAAAATTCCCCAGTCAAACAGACATCGACAGACCAAGGTGATCTCAAAAAACTAATTTTCATGAGAATTTTCTAAATTCCCTACCAGCAGCCTCTCTTGGCAAGGCAAGACAATGGAACAGGGAGCTGGGTGAGCTCTCCTGACAGCAACACAGAGCTGCCCTCACACCAAGGCTGCATTCAGTACACAGGAACTCTCCCTTGCAGACACTTACGGAATATTGGACAGATGAAGAGTGGCAGAAGGAGGAAAGATGTTTTGGAAATTTTTGGAGCCTGGTTTCTTGAAACGATGAAGAGGAGAAGTCCCATAGTCCTTGGTCAGGCCGTGGTCCTCCTGGTTCTCACGGGGCAGCTGCACCGTCTGGTGCTTGGACAGCGTGATGCGAATCGGCTTCCCGTGGAGCTTCTGCCCATTCAAGTGGCTCATGGCTGCAAGGGGAGGACAGACCTGACTGCAGGGCACTTCAGTTTTGTCCAGACACGAAGTCAAAGCCAGAATTTCACTGCCCTCGCAGTCACCACACCGTGCGGGGTCCCTCTGCTTCACTGTGTTCTTTGCCTACTTCCCTCCTATAACGTTTTGCCAGGGGGTTTCGAGCTGATCTGATGAGCTCTCAACACCCCAACGTTACACCCCAGAATAGCTCAGCATTCCTTGGAAGGCATAAAAGGAGCAGGAGGCTGATGTGACAGCGTCAGGAACAAAAAAGGTTTAATGAAGGCAAAATAACAAACTCAAACCGATCCAGGTGCCACAGGCTTGTGCTCCTGTAAAGACACCTCACAAAAGCCATTTGGTTTCTTTGTTCTGTCCTTTTCTGCTAAATGGCCCAGGCGGGACCTTTTGGCTCATAGCCAATTAGCTGTCCCCAAATTTGAGGTGAAGTCCCCAAGGTCCTATCAGTGATTTTTCTACCTTTTGGCTCATGGCTAATTAGCTGTCCCCAAACTTGAGGTGAAGTCCCCAAGGTCCTATCAGTGATTTTCTACCTGATCACTGGGAGAAAGTTCTGGGCTCTTTCCTTTTTGGGGGACAGAGGAAGGTTCTGTCACTCTGTCCATAGGGGGCACGTTCCTACACCCTCCCACACCCAGGAGCCACCCCAGCCCCAGAGCTGCCCCACAGCCACACCCCACAAGGGCTGGATATATTTGGGTCTTCTGTTGGAAGAGAAGAAAGTGCCAAAAAGAAAGTTTTAACAAGCCATTTTGTCTCTAAGTGCCCAGAGCCTGACCCTGCCAAGCTTACCAAGCTGGGCCTGATTCCCATCGGCCATCTGAACCAGGGCATTATCTTTCTTATTAAATAAAATCTTCACCCTCTGCACATCACCATAGACTCCTTCAAAGAGGGAGGAAACAAGAACAGTCTTAGGTAGGGAAACAAAAAGTCTAATTCAACTTAACATCAGCTTATCAATCCAACAGCAAAAACATTCATTCCCAACCAGAACTGATCTCATTCCAACCATGGCTACATATTCTGCTCTAATTAGGGGAGTTCTTATATAGCAGAATAATAATGGAACAATACATTAAAGAAAAGACATTGGGTTTCAGCAAAAAGCCAAAATCTTACTGCCAGAAGACTGGACAATTTTGCATGCTCTCACAATTTAAAACTCTTATCAAAGACATGCAAAGCAATAACCCATGCAGAACTGAACCAAAACCAAAGGCAAACTAAATTAAACAGCAAACTAAGTAAACAATGTAAAACCAAAATTATGCATTCAAAAAAAAAAAAAAAAAAAGAAAAAAAAAAGAAAAAAAAAAAAGGCAAACTGCAAACTGTACATTTCTGAAGTATCAAAAAGTAATCTCAAATAAATGAAAAACAAGGTAATAAAAAGTGTGAATAATAACATACCGAAAAGAATAAAGAGGCATTGGGGTGTAACTCTCTTTAGAGAACAGCAGAGCAAGGCAGCGGAGGGACAGGGAAGAGGTAAGGAATCGAAGGGGAGAGCGAGGTTGCACAAATCGTCCACAACGAGGAAGGGCAGAGTCCCCGCAGGAAATGGCGAAATTGGTTGATGGATGATGAAGTTTTCAAGATGGTTAATATTGAAGGGCAGGTTGGTTTCCGAAGAGCAGGGTTTGTTTTATTTTTTTTTTTTTTGGAAGGGGAATGTTTTTATTTTTTTTTTTTTTTTTGTTTCAAGCAACAACAGGAAGCAGAAGTACCGTGCAGTCAGTTGGCAAAGAAATTCCGGATCGGGGGAAGAAAAAAAATTCAGGGATGGGGAGAAAAGAAAAAAGTAGCAAAAAACACAGGTCAGTAAATACATAAGGAATATGTAGTGTTCCATCAGTCAGATTTATAGAATTCTACATACAATAACTTGCTTACAGAAACAGTTAATAGGTTTTACCTAGTGGAACACAATGATAAAGAAAAGGCATTTTTACTTCAGATATACAAAGGAGTAAGAGACAGTATCCCCCCAGAGTGACTTCCACAGGCTGCAATAACCAATTCAATGGCATTCCCCAAAATTCGACTGAAAATATTTCCTCTGTTTACAATTATTGACTTCATGGACCAAGTCACAAACAGCTTCATTTGCTGCTCTGGGGTCAGGAACTGCAGGGAGCAATCTGTGCCATCATACTCGGCTGGAAAGAAACAAGGAACGTCCACCTTGGATACCAAGCACTGCTTTAAACAAACAGATCATGTGGGTGAGCAGCTGTACTGCCACACATCCCACTCCAGGGTCTGCTGGAAGCACTCAGGTAAGGAGCTGGTACCTTGTTTGTAGAGGACTGCTCCCTTCCTGCTCCGTGGCCTGACCTCACCGTGCAGAAACCCGAAGTACTGGGTCACCACAAGCTGAGATGTGCGGACTGTTCCCACTCTTGTGGAAGAAAAATGGAGCCATTTCAGCTCCCACGATTCCCACTCAGGAAAACCCCACGGCAGAGCAGTCACTCCAGGCAATACTGTCTCTTTACTAACTGGTTGTGGCACAGGTAAGTTTCTACAACACTGATTATACAGGCAGTGGAAAGTTTCATGTCTGTTAGTTCACAGCTTCAGTCCAAGTCCCAAAGTCTCTCTAGCCCAAAGACAAGCTGGATGGAGAGTGAAGAGCTCCTCAAAAAAACCACAGGGCATGAAGTAACTGCTTGCTCCTGCCTAAACAGAGCTGTGAGAAATCTGAGAGGTGCAGCACAGCCCCTTGTCCTGCCACTACCATCCAGGCACCCAAGAGCTTCCTGGGAACACACACCTAGAAGCATCACACTGGTCAGGAATAATGATCCCTGCAATTATCAGGGCTTATGGTAGAACAAACCAGAGATGAGAGCCCCTGGAATGGCAGAGCAGTTTCCAGGCAGCATGAGCAGCAAATCCCAAAACTGTTCCACAGCCCCTGCTGTTATTTCATGCCCTGGAGAGAACAGCAATGACAGGTAAGAGCAGTCTGAAACATGATCCAATTGTTTCATCTCATTAAGAGTTAAACATTTTGATCATTCATCACATCCAGGCTTCCCCTTTGATCCAAAGAGGTTTTGTGGTGACTCTGCCATCACTGGTAAGTTTTACAGCTTTGCAAAGTGCTATTAACGTGTGTGCACAGTCCCACCAGTTACAGCTCCTCAGCAGAGCCTCATCACTCTGCTGAACGCCGGAGGTTCTACACTTTCAATCCAACCAGATCCAGGGGCTGACTAAGGAAAATTCAAGCCCCCCACATCCAATTCCCTTATGGTGCTGTCTTTCATTAAACAAGGTTTTTGTTCAAATATTACTTGCATTATTTTTAGAGAAATCCAAATATTTCAACTCACTCAGTTAAGCAGAATTGAAAATGTAAACTGTGAGCTGTTAAGGGGTTTAGCTAAGGAAAAACTTCCAGGAATCCTGGAAGGGGGAAATGTGCAAGCACATGGCAGAGGAAACACTGCACAGGTACAAGGTCAAGCTAGCAGGGATCCAGACACTACACAGAAAGAGCAAAGGTCAGCATGAAGCCTCTCCGTAATTCTGAATTAATGTATTAAAAACTACAACATGCCAAGGAAAAGGAATGGACATGGCTACTCTGTGACCCAAATGACACTATTCCATGGGAATGGTGGGGAGACTCCACACAGAAGAGGGAGGAAGGGACAGGCATTGTAGTCTCTGGGGGACAAGAGCAGGCAGGCAGCATCCTTGGCTTTGAACCAAGGAAGAGCAATTTGAATCTGAGATGGTCTTTCCCATTTCCCTTCAGCAACTAGAGTACTGCTCTGCCCTGCACCGGGGGCTCTCAGAGCACGGCAGCGGCTGCTCTAGCGGTGCCGCCTCCTTTGGGTACAGCAGGATTTCACTTTCAATGAATTTCAGCCCAATCCGTGTTCAGAAAGTGAAAGCAGAGATAACAGGAAGGAGGAAAAAAAAAAAAAGTAAAGTTAGGACTGCACTAACCTCTGGGATCAGATTGCTAACCAGCAGCACGGAGTGCCCTGTCCCAGACAGGCCGGGAATGGCAATCCGTCCTGCCGCAGCCGCCGCAGCTGCTGCTGGAATAGCCAAAGGAGCTAGTGCTCCAGGAACACTTGGAACTGTCAGGCCTGGAAATTAAAGAATATTAACCAGTAAAGAATTAACAGCACGTACTCTAGTGTATTTGCTGCACCAGAAGGGAGAACGGCACACCCTCTGAACCATGCAAGTCATCATTCCCAAAAGTGCCCATGGAATCCTAAGGGCAGCAGGAGCCTCCGCTTCTGGTGCTGCAGGAAATGTTCTGGTTTCTAAGAGGATTTGCTCTTGCAGTGCCTGGTGCTGAGCAGGTGCCTCAGCACTCTGGAGCGTGTTTCACAAGCAGCGGATGAGCACAAAGCCTCAGCTCTGTTGTGCAGGGCAGGTGTCACACACGGAGCATGGGGAGGGTCTGTCCAACCAGGGCATGCACAATGTGCTCTCATCACACATGCAACCACCAGGTACCCTGTGCCACCATCACCCAGCTCTCCTGACTGGGAACTACTGCAGCTGGACTGACAGGCACTCCTAGACAGCTCCCAGCACCAGCTGGCATCTCCTGTACCAGCCCTTCAAGGGCAAGAGCTTTAGAGCTCAAGAAACAACTGCTAGTAGTCAATTCCATGGATTCATCCAGCCCCTTCTTGTTTCCTCAGCAGGGCTGGATGTTACCAGAAGAGCAACACCCCAACAGCCCACTCTGCTTGTTCCTCATAAGCAAGGGGATTCCATCACGTTCCCAGAGAGCCAGCATGGCTTGGAATGCTGAAAACCCCAGCAAGGTTTGTTTAGGCTGCACTCCTGCAAGCATGTTCAGCACCTCCAGTTTTCAGACTCCTGGCTACTTCTGGAAGCAGCAATAATCTGTTACCTACAGCATGAGCTGTGAACTTTAAAGTTCACTTTAAATACCAGCTTTCTCAAAATATTCAGGGAAAAATTGACAGCTTCCTTGCTTCTGACCACATTTACAGCTGTCAAATAGAGGTCCCAACTTCTGTAATGACATGAGGAAATTCAAAGCACAAGAACTTATCTCCTCACCACTTTCCCCACATTATTTCAAAGTTTGCCTTTACTGTCTCTCCCATTCTGCTTTATGCATTTTCTCCTCATCAGCAGGACATTGCCCAGAGGTGCTGCAGCTGCACACAGCATTCCTAGCTGAGGGGAGGCTCTGGATCACCAGTCCCTTCCATGTCTAAATGCCAGCATTTACAATTTACATGGCTAACCCAAACAAAACCATCATTACTTTGATTTAAAACATGAAGATGTTTCAGCTACAGAAAACCTACATCAAATTTCAACTTATGAAATACAGTACCTGTAGCCTGAGGAATGGCAAAAGTAGGAGGAAAGCCAGCTCCAGCATATGGAGGAGAGATTATTCCTGGGGCACCTGGGAAAGACAGACACATTTAAAAAGATGCCCAACAGCAGGAAAACTCTAAACTTCACAGAACAATGTAATATTCTGAGTTGGAAGAGACCAACAAGGATTATCAAGTTCACCTCCTGGCTCTACACACAACAGATTCAACAATCCCATCATGTGGCTCAGAGTGTTGTCCAAATGCTTCTCCAGCTCTGTCAGGCTTGGTGTTGTGACCACTGCCCTGGGAAGCCTGTTCAGTGCCCAGCCCCCCTCTGGGTGAAGAGCTCTTTCCTTAAATCTAACCTGAACCTCCTTAAACTCAGCCAAAATGTCTTGATCTGCCCTTCAACAGAAGCATTTAGCTGAAAACTAAACCCTAAAATACGACCAGCAATTCAAAAATGCCTCTCACATAACAATGGACTTCCAGAGATCACCAAAACAATTCCTGGGCAAACACCAGGTGGCACCAGAGGCACCGACCACGGGATTTGGCACTAATCTGATCCTCAAGGATCCCCAAATGTTCTGCCTCAGTTACACTCTATTCAAAGTTTTTGACCAAATACAGCAGGGTGACATCGCCTCCCCTTCTCCTGACATTCTGTCCCAAACGACTGTGCTTGAGATTGCCCAAAAAATCACCAACAAGGGTACAAGCAAAAGTTATATTTAATTAAACTACAAAGCACAACAATTGGCAAGATTCATTGGCAAGATTCACTCCACTTACAAAGGACAACTAAGGCACAACAAGGGAAAGCAAGCAACAACAAAACCAAACAAAATCCAGGCAATCAAAACAGAAAGGAATTGAAGTCTACCTAGGTATGTGTGTGTGTAAAAACAGTGTAAATAATGATGAAAAGGAATGCTGCCTAAAGCTCAACACTTCAACTTAACAGCACTTTAACTTGACTTATACCTAAATTTAGAGCTTAACTGTAACAATCTAAAAGAGAAGTAACACTTAACAGCATTGAGCCTAAATTATAACTTGACCTAACTTCCAGATTTGCTATAGCAAATATGCAAAGGGTGTGTATGCAGACAGAAACAGTCAGTGCAAGATAAGGCACCTTTGGAAAAATGTCCCTCAGAAAGAGCTGAGCAAGGACAAGGACCAACAAGCACTTTTCAGAGCACAGTGAGAATGAAAAGAAGCCGGGGGTGCAGGTGGGGTAGTTCACCATGACACAAACACCCCTGTCAGCTGGCTTTGTCCTGCTCCCACTTGCTGAACACTCACCAAAAGCAGCTGCCATGGTCTGGTCCAGAGTGGGCTGGCTGTCCCCAGAGGGCAGGTCTGGGCGGGTGTAGTCTCTGCTCTTGTCGTTGTTGTACTTTACATTGAGACTTGTGAGCTTGGAGAAGTCGATGCGCAGCGTGCAGCAGGCGTTGTAGATGTTCTGTCCATCCAGAGACTGAGGGGAAACAAAAGCAGCCCTCACCCAAATGCATTCAGACCATGCTCACAGCAACTGCTCTCTGCAGAGAGAAGGTGTTAGGCCATCCCACAGCTGCACCTGAGAACAGGTATCTCATGTGGAGACAGCTCTGCTTCATTCAGCCTCCAAGTTGCATATGGAAGCAATTCCCTCCCACTCACACTCTGTCCTTGGGGTAATGCTGGTGTCAGCCCACCCCAAAGCCCACCCTGAGCTTGGATTAAACAAGGCAAACTCAAGTGAGAATAATCCAGGTACGCAGCACTCACCAGTTTGGCATGCTGAGCACTCATGGGGTCAGCATATTGCAAGAGGGCCTGAAACTGGTGGTTCTTCGTGAATGTGATGATTTTCAAGACTGTACCAAATTTGGAAAAGATCTGCAAGATAATATTTGTGCATCTTATTATCACATTTTCAGGTAATTTCATATTGATCTTGTATTACAAGCAGAAACAAAAGTCTTTTCAGCCTGTCAGCTTTCAACTGCAGCCCTGAAGGTTTTAAACCACACTGTGGGCATTGCTTGACTGGCATCATGGCATCAGCCTAGAACACACCAGAGTGGCTGAACTGCTCCCCACGTACAGGTTGTTTATTCTGGGTTATTAAACAGGAATATTCACAAACATCTTCAGGAACTCGACCTCTTCCAGGAATTTCAGGAATTCTTAAATGCAGTGGAGCTTGCGGTTTAAACATGAAGATAACATTAAGCAATCACAGCAGACAGAGGCAACTCTTCAAAATGGCCACTGCCTACATAGCTCCCAGACACTGCATTTGTTTCCCCAGCCCCAGCAGAAGGATAAGGATCAGCTGCTTTTGCTAAAACCTAAAGATAACCTGAAGAACTGTAATTGAACCAATAAAGTGGACTAGGACTCAAATCTCTGGAAATTAAAATCATGCAAGAGGGGGGACTAAAACTAGCAGCATCTCCTGCAGGTGTATGGTCTGCAGAGAAGCCTGACAGCTCTGTTCAGAACCCACATTGTACAAACACAAACCACAGACTTCGCAACGACACCAACACACCAGCTGCTGCTGCCCCTTCCTCCAGAACAATCTTCAAGCAGTTGTGGTGACATGTTTTACCTGATGCAGAACATCTAGAGTGACAGGGTAGAAGAGATTCTCCACAATGATCCTCAGGACGGGGCTCTGGCCAGCCATCGCCATCCCTGCATCGACGGCCGCAGCCGTGGCGGCCAGCGCCACAGCCCCAGCCTGCACCTGGGTCACGGCCTGCAGAGCTGCTTGGGCACGCTGCAGGACCAAAAAAAGCTGTTAGACCCACACTTCTGCCTCCAGAAAACACACAGACAGCTCTCCATGAGTTCCCTCTCTGCTAACAGCCTGCTGGACTCAGCAGTGAGCAGAACTGCCACGTGCTGCTCCAAAGGCTGGGGGACATTTGAGACAGAGCCAATCAAGACCACCCCAACCAGTAAGGGCCATGCAAAAATGCCAACTAAATCAACCATGCAGTGCCTATGCTACGGCAAAACCTCGCTCTGCATAAACTGATGCAGCAATGTTATCCCGTTTTTTAGAAAAAGGGAAAACCAAGGCTTTTCTGAATCCATCTCCAGAATCCTAGACAAGGTGACGAGACTGACAGATTGATGCACATTTGCCACAGGGATCCAGAAGTGAGATGTGCCTGGGATTCTGCAGAGCCCCCTAACACACAGAACACTGGTGCTCCAGCTGAGAGAGGCACCCAACAGCAGCATTTCATCTGCACAGCACTGGGTGCTCTGATTCCGATTGGAATCGGCTCGAAAAGTGAGAGCAGACAAAGGGGATGTACTGTCAGCCACCCCTGACAAAGAGCCACAACACTTGAACTTCTTTTTAGTGTTTCTGTCCTAAAAGGTTGGCAAAAGAGGCTGAGCTGAAACTAGGAAGTTTTTCCCCTCTGCAGAGAGACCCTTGAGGGGTCAGAGCCTTGAGACCTGCTGGGTTCAGGTGCTGCCACCTCAAAGCAGCACCAGGCTGTGCTCTACCACCATGGCTGCACTTGATAGAAATTTTTCAAGCATTAGAAACAACCATCCTAAAGCACCAGATGTTACTAAAGTCCATGGATCTCCAGAGATCTGGCTGCGTCCCCCCTCCCTGGGATGACAATGCAGAGAACAAACTGACTGCTTGGTTTGGAGAGTTGTCTGTCTTCAGCTCCTTGTGGTTGGAGAACTGGATGTAGATGGGCTGGCTCCGGAGCACCGGAGTGACTGTGGTGTAGTAGTTCACCATGGTGTTGGCTGTCTCCTCCGTGTTCATCTCTATGAAAGCCTGGGAAGTGAAACCCAACACGGACACGTCACAGCAGGACAGCACCAGGTCACCCCGACCCTCCGGCGGAGCCGTAACGGGACTGGGTTTTCACAATTGCATTTACACAGGTGGTTTTGCACACAAAACTGTTTAAAATCCAACTGCAAGTAGAGCAAATCAGGATCTTCCCTCTCCAGATTGATTTAATGCAAAGCTTCAGTCTCACCCCAAGATGCTGTGTGTACTTAGATGTAAGTGTCTGCAAGATCACAAAAACAGAGCAACAACCCAGACTCTTCACTTCTTTCCAGGGCAGGAAGCCCCCACAGTGCTCTACACCCTTAGGGGCTTCTCTCCTTCAGAAGAGAAACATAAGGGATGGTAGCGAGTCACTGCAGCAAGCACTTGCATATAATCACACCGTGCAATATGAAGCACCTTTTCATAATTAAGATTAAAGACAATATTTTAAGCAATTATTAAAGTTGGCTTGCTTTTTTACTCCTTAATTTGCAAGACAATTTTAGTTACCAAATTAGTGCACACCGCCCCCATTACCCAAGAGTATTTCAGCCATCCCCAGCTCATTTACTAGATCTGTAAAGGTGTCCTCAATATGCCACGTTACACAGTGGTAACTCAGCTGTCAAGCAAGCCTGAGTGAAAAAGGCCAACTCATGGCACTGCTGTTCAAATAATCCCTGGCCTGCAATTTCCAAACCAGGCCTAACGCTAATTATAAGTGACAACCTGTAATTATGGACTGAGCTCCTTCTGCAGCCTGAAAGTGGTATTTTCTACAGCTCATGGGATAATCACAGAAAAGTAAAATAAGAGTATGCAGAAGTTATTGACTCCTAACACACGGCAGCCGTTTAAACAACCTGGAGCTGGTTTCCTGATGCCAAACTTATCAAGCCTTTGACACAATCCATGCTTCCAGTTAGGGAGACAATACCTGGTTTTTTCCTTTCAGCATCAGAAGATTGGTGACCTTGCCAAAGGGTAAGCCCAAAGAAATGACCTCTGCCTCCGTGACGTCACTGGGGAGCTTGCGGATGTGGATTACTCGGGATGGGATCCCGGCACTTCTGTTATCACCTTTGAACTTTTTGCTGTCGTTTCCATTAGCTGTAAGAAGCAAGAGTTACTGCTGATGCGAAGGATCTGGAAGGAGCAGCACGCATTTCCCACCGCTGACCCACAGACTCTGCTCCCCAGCCAGTTACTGCACTATTACAGAGAAATTCCATAGTTAACTGGAGTCTGAAGACACATGGTTTTACTCTTATTTTCCCCCAAATTGCATGATGGGAATGACACAGACAAATGCCACTGCAATGGAATCAACTCTCCAGTGGCCATTTCCTAGTTTGTGTAAAGCACACACCTGCCCACCCATATTTTTAGTGCAGGTCTGAGCCACTAACCCCAGATTGGTGCTTTATACTCCTTTTCACCTGGCCTAGCATTGTTAGCAGA
The DNA here is from genome assembly GCF_015832195.1 of Motacilla alba alba. NCBI lineage: Eukaryota > Metazoa > Chordata > Aves > Passeriformes > Motacillidae > Motacilla > Motacilla alba. The sequence goes on along the minus strand of NC_052043.1, from coordinate 2,229,656 downwards.
CATTTATTATCATTATTATTATTATTATTCAGCACCGTCCCACAAAAGGCACAGTAAGTACTAAAAACGAAGAGATTTTTAAATTATGACTAAGAAGGAAAATTCAGGCCTCCTCACAGTACTTATAAATTGCTGTGCTTGCTTCCATGCAATATTACCTGCAGAAGGAGAGTTGCTGCTCATGATAAAGGGTCCGTTAGTAGTAACACAAGGAGAGAAAAGCTCCTCAGCTGCCCGCTGGAAGAGAACAGATGACAGGTAAATGGACAGCATTTTACTCAATTCTACCCAGGCACTCCTAAAGCAGAACAACTGAGAAAGCTGGAGAGGAGGTGAACACGAGTGTAAGTGAAAACATACTGACAGTGGGCAGTGAAGCTCACCTCCATGAATTAAATATCAGTCAGATCCAGTTTGGTAATGGAGCAGCACTATCCAATATCTCTTTTCAGCTCAGCTTTAGGGATCTCAGGGCTGGAGTGTTGCTGAGTTGTGTGGAGCCACTACACACAGTGCTGAACACCAGGCACCTTCTCCTGTCATACGTGGCAGAACAGGTTTCTGACTACTCCTATCCCACAGAATTTTCACTCTGAAGCTGCCAAAACTATTTGGGAATGACTCGGCAGTTATGAATCAAGCTGTGCATTTTGTGCCTCATTCCTGAAGTGTTCATGCCCAGGCTGCACACCTGACCTGGTAGGGCTTGGAGCACCCTGACCTGGTAGAAGTTATTTTCTGATACAGCATTCCCTGTAAAGTCACCTAAATCACTTCAACTGACCAAGACTGGTCCAACCCAAGTAGTAGAAACAAAAAAACCCATTACTAACACAAAAGCAAACATGCCTATGAATGACTTCTTAGCACAATCTATACTTGCATACACATCTTACAATCAGCATGGCTTAATTTCAAGTAAATTACACAGAAGATTTCAAATTCCATTGTAAACTGTGAGCAAAGATGATACCACAGATCTAACACACAAGAGCACTTTCTCATCATTTTTACATTACTCCTCCACAGAGGCGCCACACCAAAAAGCTTTCATGGACAGAAAAAAGCTCAGAACTCATCCCTGCCTTGGCAGCTCCCACCCACCTCAATGGAAACATACCCTGCTCCAGACCATGGCACCAGAAACCCTTATCTTCCACACACCCTGTATCTGGTGGCACCTGCAGAAACAGGAGCTGTGCAACAACAAAAGCTCTGTGCACTCCCCCAGCAGACAGGCTGGGAAAGTAGGTCACTGAGAGCCCCACAACACCCAGCTACAGACACACGGTTTGGGTTTTTTTCTTTCCCCCTCAAATCTTGAATTTCTTGTTTGACTACTCACTGCCAGCTCTTCAAAGAGGCTTCAAGGACTTTGATGTCCCGAAGATGAGAATCAGGCCAGGTTCCAAGCCACTGTTCATGAGCTGCTGCTGGTCACCTGCAAGCACTGACCAGCTCCCACCAAGGCTCTGGCCTGGGCCTCCTCCTCCTCCTCACATGGTGCAGTCATTAGGAATGGGCCTTTTAACAGCTGTTCTAATTAGCACTTCGATTCCTGAGTGCAGCAAGAGGCAAGCTGGGCTGGGAGGCTATTAGACTGTGATCCCATCCTTTGATGACTCAAATTAAGGCATAATTCCAAAGCTGGAAAAAATCCTCCTGTTTGCTGTTAGAACACTCTTGTGCCTGCACTGCTGCTGCCACTCCAGGTATGGCTTTCTGTGCCCTGGCCTGGGATACACCTGGCAGCTACTGACAAGAACCACTCACCAAAGCACAGCCCTACCCACATAATCAGGTGTTTCTGGCTTCATGAAAGCCTTTGCATCAGGCCTTAACGGGACTTGAATGTTTTAAAACATCTTCTTAAATATTAACTTGTAAAATTCTGCCCATCCAGAAGTCTTCCAGTACAAATTGGTGTGTCTGTTTAAACACAGCTCCTGCAATCCATCATGGAAATGCTGGGAGAATGAGCCACATTTTTGGCTCTCATAGAGGCAACACTAGGAAACTATAAACTGGAAAAAACAAGCATTTATACCATTATGGAAAGAATTTAGCTTTCCTAATGGCTTGTTTAAAATACACATTTTCTTGTGTATTTGAGAACTTCCTCACAGGCAGGGAGGACAAGGATGTCACTGCAGCCAGGCTCCACATGTCCATGTCTCTTTAAGGAGAGCAATTTCCAATCCACTCCCCTCTTATCTTGGAGACAGCCTGTGCTGCCCACTGCGCCCAGAGCCGGGAGGCAGAGGGGGGATGATTGTTCAACATCAAAAGCAGCAGCAGTCAATTTGTAAGCTTCCCAGCTGGAAGTACATGCAAACGAGGAGGGAAGACTGCCATGGTTGGAAAAAGGCAGTGATTCCAAAGTCTCTTCTCTACACAGGGAAGTTTACACACAGTTCATGCAGTACTGTGTAGTCACACCAAAGTTATTCCCCACATCTCCCACTTCAGGAGCGACTGCTGAAGGGTGAGAGGAGCAGACCCAGTGGCCCGAGGAGCCTCAGTGGTCACCCTGTGCTGCCATGCCCACGCCTCCCCAGCACAAGGAGGCTGCATGAACCACGACTTTTCATCGGCGGGTGTTCTTCCTCCGTTCCTGTTGGAGCTGATATCGGATAACCACAGGAAATAGTTGCTTTTTTGGAACAACCAAACTGAAACCCAGTTGTCTATGACCATGCCCACAGTAAAGAGCCCTCAACAGCCTCCCTGCCCTTATACTGCAGGGATCACCAGTCTCTTTTCAGATTCTTTTCTGTCTTTTCCTTCAGTATGTTAGAAACACTAAAGAGTTTCTTTAAAACCATGATATAAATTCAAACGTTTCATACCAAGTACCCAATTCAGTAGAGGCAGAGGAACTAAAGCAAGCCTGGTTGGTTGAACAGGTTTAGAAGAATTTCTCACCAAGAACACACCCGCTGGGTATTTTGAATTATACTGGGAAAGACAGGAGAGAAGTTACTGATTCTGAAGTTTCATATAATTTAATTTAGGTTTAAAAAGGAAGAAACCCAGCCAAGGGCTGTGAGGGTTCTTGGTGCTCACCTATATCCACCCACAGCACTGCTTCTCTCCTTGCTGCACTCTCTCTGAGTCGTTCAGGGAGGCCCAGCTGCACTTGAAGACACAATTCTCCAGCCCCCAGCTCCCATCCCTGCTCAGAGGCATTATTTACACTGACATTTCTGCTCAGCCATTCTTTCACAGCTGGTATTTTTATGACGAGATTAACAGAAGCCACAGTGAGCTCGCAGCACATCAAATTCCTCATTTGAACTAACAAATCTCCCCTTCCTGTTGACTGAAAACAACCACCTCTTCTGGAGTTACACAGCCAGATCCCACCTAGAGCAGGGTAGGGCTGTTTCCACCACCCAAATCCCCAGTCAGCAGCACACTGGCACCAGGGAAACCCCGCAGGGAAGGGGTTTCCATGCCAGCAGCCTCCTCAGGCCTGATGCTCCTGGCTACACAAGGCCCCTTGCCCAAGCTGCACTAATTTAATCACACACCGTGCTCCAGGCAGCCCTGCTGCCAACGATTCCCTCGTTCTCTTTTCAGACTCGGGGAGAGGCAGACTGCTGCAAGGTACAGTTGAACATTTCATATCTCTCCCAGTTGTAATTTTGACCACGCCCCAAACTCTAAGCCTTGCCTTGCTTTAAAATTTTAACAAGTAAATTAAGAATTTAAGAAACTAAAAATAATAAACTAAGAATTTTTAGTCTGTCCAGGCTCTTACTTAAAAAGCAACAGCTCACTCACATACACTACACACTGCCTCACTGCCAGTAGGATTTCACCTGGCTTTCAACACTTTGGAATGAAGCCAGAGATTGTCTCAGCTTCTATCAGCACACCTAGAAGTGCTACAGAAATTCCCAGCTGCCCTATATAATCCTTTATCTACTTAAGATCCAGCACTTCTTTTAAATGGATTACAGTAAGTCAACTACATCCTGCCTGTGCAAGAGGCTAGAAACAAACACAAACCAAACGACCATTCAAATATTTATTTCAAGTCAAATACATGATATTAATCAGCTTTCAGGCAGAAAGCAAAATTAAAGCAAATGCAAAAAGACCTCGTGGGAAAGAAGGAGGCAATGACCAAAAAGGCCAGAAGCCACAGGCTGGTCAAGCTCAAGATCTACAAAAAGCTGTTTCTCTCCTTGCTTCAATGAGGAAACCCCATGGAACAGCAGGACTGTCTCTGGATGTGGAGCACCTTGCACTGCTCTGCCAGACCTGGGATAGCAGTACTTTGAGAGGGAAAAGGTGGATTTTGGAGGCAAGCAGGCCATCAGCTAACAGGCACTTACAGAAGCAAAGCAGGGAATAGCAGCACCTGGTAACCCCCTCTGAAAAGAAATCAAAAGAAATAGAAATCTGTCCTGTAAGAAGCCAGAGCACATGGGCAGCGTGGTTCTTCACTTTCTCTAAATTTGGAAAAATATTGTAGAGCCAATAAAAGACCACCGCAATGTTTTTTAAAAAATGAGTCAGACCACTGAGCTCACAAAACCCCTCTGCTCTGATCAAAGAGGCAAGAAAATGCCTCTGAGCACAGGAGGAGTGAGTGGCTCATCAGGGGCTGTCCGAGGTCAGTCCCAGAGGGACGCAGGAATGCTCTGATCCTTCAGTTCACAGCTCAAATCTCTGTGAAGAAACTATTAAGAGAAATCCAGTCTGATGACATCATCATCACACTCATGTTACATTCCAACATTTTTTGCTGAGAAATTCGAGATTCAAGAATGGAACTAAATTTAAACTTCTAGGAAGGATGCCAGTTTTCCTTGCCTTCCACCAAAGACTCATGTCCAGCCCAGCTCACTTATGTTTCCCCTCTATTCCCCTCTCCTGCCTCCAGCACTCTTTAGTCATTTAAAGTAGTGTGAAAAACATTCCAATTTGGGTCACAAACAAACCGTGAGTCAACTTTTTGTGTGAAACACTTCTGAAGAACACACACACACACACCTGCGTCCCCAACAGTCTCCAGGAAGCTGGGAAGTTAAAGCCAACACAAAACAACTTCAAGATTCCACGGTGTGACGCTGCTCCCACTTCGGTGTCACTCACACACTGGACACACAGTTTATCTTTTGATCAGAACCAAAGAAGTTGGGATAAATTTAGTTTATTAAATTGCTCATGGCTGATGTACCAATTCAAACACAACACATATAGCATTAATCAAATGAAGCCCACCCCAGCAGTCAGCATATTCCACGGGCAGTGGATCTGTGGCAGAGGCATCAGCCTATCTGGCAGGCACAGGGGACACTCATTTTCATCCCACGCTCTGCTCAGCCAACACCAGTCACCTGCCACTTCAGGCTTTTAAAGCTGCCACAGCCTCCCTGTTGCCTGGACAAGATTGAGGCTGATATCCCTACAAAGCAGCCAACGGCAAGCTCCCCACTGGGATCCCCGATGGCACACACACACTGCCAGCCCCTTTGAAGCTGGGTGAGACGGTCAGAGCACGGCAGTTTCCTCACACAGGACTGCTGCAAGTGCCAGCACCGTTTCCAGAGGCTGCAGGCAGGCCCTGGAGTTTCTAAAATCCACCAGACCCTCCTGTGCTGCACCTGCTCGCCCCGTGTGCCTTGGCAATGAGCTCGATTAGAGCTCAAGCACACGCCAGCCTCACAGCAAAGCCAGATCCTCAACCCACTCATCCGTCAGCCCCTCCTAACTTTCCTTCTCAGCCTTTGCTACTATGGAGACACCCTGCGAAACAAACCTGCCCTTTGAGCAAATAAAAGGTGTGGCCAGTTTAAATAGCCCAAAATTCCTAAACTCCAAGTGCTGCAGCAATGCAGTCATGCTGGCTCGGTAGGGCAGCACACGCCCAGGCTTTATGATCCACCGCTCCCAAGCTGAAATTTAACTACTCAACCTTGAGTTTTCATTGCCACGGAGCAGAGAGGCCTTGGCAAAGCTCAACAGAAATCCTATCAGGGAGAAATCGTGCTGGATGAGTCACTCCAGGAACACAGAACTCGTGGAAGGACACTTCTGCCCCATCTGTCAGGGGGCAAGAGGGACACACGGGTTTAGCAGGAACTCTCCAGGCAGCACAACTGCACCTGAACTGTGGCTGTGCAGAGGCAGCACCACAAACGGCATGGCTCAAACACCGGCCCAGCTGGGCACAGCACCCCACGTGTTCTCACAGGAAGCTTGAGAGAGTTGTACCAGAGCCACGGGGAATGTGTAAATAATAGTTCCTCTTCTTGCTGGTGTGAGAGGACAAGAAATGCAGCACCAGCATACCTGCATTTTCCAGTCTGAGTACCTGAAACGGATGTCAGAGACCAGAGTCCATCCCTACAACTAAAAAACGTGCAGTTGAGTGAGTTCACATGTATTAAATATTCTTTTTCTTTTTTAAATCACCACAGACTGAAGTCAAAGCAGGCCTGAAGTTTAAACCCAGTATTTTCTACAACCATTTTTATTAACAGATACATGACTTGCAGACCCAGGTGCACAAAGCAGCATGCAGCACCCTCAGGTGAGATGGAGCTGTTTGGCACACCCAGGTGACCTGATGCCACCCAGCAGCCACTGCCATCCCTGTCCCCTGCCACCGACATGTGGTTCCCATGTGTGCTCACGCCTGATGGGGAGGCCACAAGAGCCAGCTTGTTGCAGCCTCTAACTAAAACCATAGGAGGGGACTGGAATTTCCTCACAACATTCTTGGCCCACTGCCTGAAGCCATAATTACTGTTCCCATGGCAAAGATCCTGGCTTCACCACAAATCACTTCTATGCAGTCAGTCTGTATCACACTCCAGCAAAGCCTGTTTTAAAAATTAACTTCTCAAACGCCACACAACTGCACTTTTGGTTTCTGGAAGGGAAATCTTTCAAGCAGAGCTTGACTTAGCCAAAAACTACGGGATTATTCAGCACCTAAACTATTCTGAGATTTTTCCAATCACCAAAATGCAATTTCACTTAAAGAAGAGTGACGTGTCACAGTTCATCCTCTCTCTAGTCCTGCTCAGAGTGTGAAGGAACAGTGAAACAAAGGACAAAGAGACACAACAGAGTGAGACCTTGATCAGACTACTTGCAAGAGGCAACTGCAGGGTCAAAGAGCACCTCAGAGCTCAAACTCCATGCCTCCATCTTAGGGCCATACTTACTTCCTTTTCAGACGGCAGTGAAATTATGGGAAGAAGTAAAGTCTCAGATCATGTGTTTCTGATCTGCAGGACATTCCAGAAGGCTGTGCATCAGGAATCCCCACACCAGAATGGCAATGAGCTTCCTAAACAAATTCACACACTTTAAACTGAAGAGCCTGAAATGGCTACTACAATTACACCTGATTAAAAACAAGACCATTGGGCAGTACTCAGAAGAGTAAGCCATTAGAACACCCGGGGGCTTCTTAAGTTAAAGAAACTAAATTTAATTAAGACCTCGGAAAAATTAGTAAGTGGGTGTAAATACTCCTGATATGTAAATGAAGGATGCGAGAAAATAAAAGATGCCAGCAGTCTGCCTTTTAAAGCAATAATGTTGAGCAAACTGAAAAAAAAACTGACTTTCATAAAGTTTTCAACTTCCAAGTTAAGCTCAGCACTCACAGCAAGAAGACACCAAGAGGCCACTGGGAGCTTGCTGTGACACACTGCCCAGCAGTGGTTTGAGTCATGGGCACTTTTCCCACTTGTCTGAGCCAGCTTTGGGACATTCCTGTCACAGTATCAGATCATGGCCAAGGCTACTGGGGGGCTCAGGAGCATGTCACGGATCATGGCAAGAGCTGACAGATTTTGGGGACTGTCATCTTCCAACACCCAAACAAATTCCTACCTTCTGTGTACATACACATCAGGAGCGAGTAAATTTACACCTCAGATTAAAAACCATCTTCCAGCTCAGATCTCCATGGGTGATCTGGTGTTCGGCCAGGAAGCTCTCATGAGCACAGGTGACAGAATGGACACCTGAGTCTGTGCTGGATCCCAGAGCAGGGAAACAGGGAAAGCTGCCTGACCCAGGCAGAGGATGGGAGCACAGCAGAAGCTTCACTTTGCTCTCAGCTATGCACAGACTCCAATTTACCAACAGAAACCAAGCACTAACGAAGGAATCCTATTACAAGAGCTACACCTGCATATCCAATGACTTAAACACAATCTGATAACGTGGCTACAGCAAAAATCAGTTGAAAGCTTACCTTTACCAAGATGATTCAGCTTTCCTGCTTGCTTCTGCCATTCTTTAAATTTAGATTCAAATTTCTTTAAACCTGCTTCGTCTGACTTGACAAGAAGCCTCATGTTCCATGCACACTTTAGTCTCACCCCTCCCTCCCTGCTGGCTGAGCAGCACAGCCGTGGGTACAATGCTGTCCCATGCCAGAGGTGAAGGCACTCAGAGGGGATTTCTCCCAGACCTCATCTGACTGCAACCAGGGTCTGGAATCCCCTCAGATAAGTGCAATGAGGCAGGCAATCCCACACCCCAAAATTCCAAGCTACACTGAGATCTACAACTTCAATTTCAGAAGCTTCCTGGTTTAGTTGTGTAAAACCATTTTTAATGGTTACAAATTACACATTGTTAAAAACCAGGGGACCTTAACTGACATTAACCAGTTTCCCAGCAGATGGTGTATCAAACTGTTCTAGGGATGCTTTGGTCCACCTTTCATACTGGCTATGAACTATTAACCAACCTTATTGTCCAGGCTCAAGCCTCTCCTCCTCACATCCGATGGCAAACTGAGCTCCTTGCATCAGTCAGCATTTTTACTTGAACCAGACACTATCATTAATTCAAATTTGAGATTCCTGCAGGAGGAAAAGTAGGAGTGACCTTTCCCCCAGAGCTGTTAGAGCCCCTTCAGACCCCTACAGCACTGCCAGGCTGTCTGTGCTGAACACAGCTCATTCTGCACTTCCAACACAAAGCTCTGCTGGCCAACAGCACTTTCTGTGTGATGCTCCTACCCCACTCTGTAGGGCTGCTGGTGCTCCCAGTGCTCCCAGATCGATCCCATCCCACAGCGTCACTTCCCTGGCCCTTCAGTGGCCACTCTGGCAGCTCTTGGCCACTGCCTCCCCACGTGCCACTCAGCTGCACTGCCAACAGCCAACACACACACACACATAGGGTTCAGTGCAGTCCTGACCCAGAGTTACAACGCTGGCCAAATCAGAGCCTGGCCCCTCAGCCCACTCTGCCTTGCACAGCGTGGTGCTCCACGGCCCCGCTGCTGATCCCGTGAGTGGCTCCTGCTGCCACCTGCCACCCTGCTGCCACCCGTGGCCGATAAGGAGCCTCCTGGCATTGCTCTGAGTTTAGGGCTGAGGCTGTCCCTTCCAAAGCTGAGACCAGAAGGGCAAAGGTCATATTTACTGTACCCACAGGAGATAAAAATCAGCTGCTAAACCCTCCCTTTTGTGGCAGAAGGATTTTTTGACATATAACTGAGCAGGAATTCACACAAACAAAGGAAATGGAGTTCTCCAAAGGAAAAAAGATCAGTTTCTTCACGGAGAAGCATTGTCTAGCACACAAGTAACAAGCACGCTTGACATTTTAGCGAGGGAAAGGGCTGTTTCTAAGTGCAATAAAGTTGATCATCAATGCCTAAATGACAAGAGCTAAATGCTGAGCCATAGCATAAGTTTTAAATGCACATGAAACTGAATTACCTTCTGGTTAAAACCGATTTATGTAGTACCAGAAATAACCCTTTACAGCTGAAGATCTACATTTGACGAGGCTAAAACTAGGTCAGATGCTGAGCAGTGTAAAAAGAGAGAAAAAGTGAGAAGTGCCTACCTTTGTACCAACTGTTATATCTTGGACAATGCTGTAGAAAAAAGAAAGAAAAGGATTAAAAAAGTTAGATAGGTTTGCCACAAAAATCCAGCATAGTTTACAGTAGTAAGAAAAAAGCAAGTCAAAGTGCACAGTTGTCTTTGCAGGTGAGCCAAGGACAGTTTATACAAGGAAAAATTATTAGATGGTGATGGTGGAGACCCAAGACCCAGCAGTGCCAGAAAACTGCAGCTCTCCCACTCCCTACGGCAGCACCTGCTCCTCCTGCAAGGGCACGGGGTGGGGCTGAACCCCCCGAGCCCAGCAATGTGACCTCAACTCTGACCACACCGAGAGGAAAAGCATCACGAGTCAGCTCTGTCACCAACATCCCCTTCTGAGGTTCCTGTCCCCAACACCCACAGAGCCCCAGGCAGGCTCTAGCACGGCTGAGAGACCAACACCAGAGCTCTGGTGGTCCCAGGGACAGCGCCCAGAAGGAGCCTTGGCTCACAGCAGCACTCATGCCACGCCAGCACTGCCAGAGCAGGGCCACACCAGCAGAGTGCCCAGGGGTCAAGGCAACCCCAGCCTGGGGTACACCCTACATAGGATTCCTCTATCAATTCTACCAAAACCAGTTATTAAACTCCACCTTAGACACTTTAACCTCTTAAAATGAAGACTTTCTGATTAACTAAGATGAAAAAGAGCACCACACCAGATGCCACGAGCACTGAACACTCTATACCACATCACACACCTCCTTACAGCAATGTGCACCAATGCAGTCAGGATGGCCTGCCTACAGCCTGGCATGTTGGACCAGGGTGATCTTCAGAGCCTTAGAGCACCTCCATGTTACTGTTTCATGGGAGTGCTCCAGACAGCCTGAAAATTTAGTTATACCCTTGCACTGGTGATTGTATTTTTTGTAATAAATTCCAGCCCCCTGTAAAGCAGCAACACAAAATGCAGAGCAGAAGGGAACCCTCTGCACTGCCACGGACACAGCCCTGCCTGGTTCCACTCCTCTCCAAGAGCTGCCTGTAATTCCAGAGCACGGGATGCAGCAGCGGCCAGCTGACTGACCTGCAGCAGCTCCACAGAGCAGGGTGACACACAGGCCAGTCCTTGAACCAACAGTAAGAAACCCAATGTACTCAAGAACAACTCCACATGGTGATTTAGTATGAGAAAACTCGCATTTACTAGTTTTTGTTGCCTCTCCTCCCGCAGCAACTCACAACTTGCACCCGAGTCCTGTCCTGATCTCGTCAGGCCACGCGAGTGTCCCCAGCTTTAGAAACGAACCGCAGCCCAGCAGGAGCCAGCTCAGGTCCTCGCACTTCCTCTTCCCCCAGCGTGCCGTGTCATCACAACCCAGCTCTGCAGCCGGAGCCACAGCCCGGTGCTGCGGGAAGCCAGGCCATAGCTCCGCGTTTGCCAGGGAAGCCCTGGGAGGAGGCCGTGCGTGTGACACCGCTGTGTGACACCGCTGCTCACCGCGGGCAGATGGGCTGGCTGCACTCGAGGGTCAGCTCTAATGAACTAATGAAACCCATCTGCACGGAGCACTTCAAGGAACCAGCATCCCTAAACACAGCGCACATTCCACGGCTAGCACATCAACACTAATCCAGGCATTTCCAGAACCCTGAAAAAAAAACTACTGCCAACAAAGCACGGCAAGAGCGGGGAATGCCCCACGTTTCCCAAACTCCCCAACTTACCCCAGAGCAGTTTCTCCCACTTCCTGTTCCTCCTGTGGGCCTCTCACACAGGAAATGTTTCACATAAAGTGCCTTAGCGGGGGATGGCATTTAGAAGTATGCAACAGGAAGAGCCATTTTATTTGCCAAGAGCTATCGATTCCTGGGATATTGTTGTAACCCACTCGATAACACATTTTACAGGAAACAAGCTTCAACGGTATTTCAGAATTTTTATTCAAGAAACGTGCAACATATTTCCAGTTCACACACCCCTCAGTAAATTATCCCAAGCTTCCTTCTCCTGTCCTGCACATCGGCCTTCAGGAGGGGATTAAAACTCTTCCCAGTTCTAGGAGAAGAGGCAATAAAGCCCTTCATAAAAATTCTTTTTCCCGTGGAAAAATGGGATAATTCCTGTGCAGTAAGAGGAAAAATTCAGCAGCACCAGTAAAACCTCCAGGTCATTTTCCAAAGCAGGATTGCCCATAAGGACTCCTCGCATTTTTAACAAAGCAACTTATTCAAAGGGGATCATTCGGGCACAGCTCAGGATCATTTTTGGGAGAAGGAGATGGGAGCTGCCTTGAGCCAGAGGCCACTCGCTGCCAACTCGGCAAGAACCTAAAACTATTTTCTGAAACAGCTTCTGAAGTTTCAGCAGGAGACACTTTTACGGGGCAAACGGATCCTGCACCGGGATCTCCAAAAGATGAGGAGTAACTGAGTCTCATGTGTTACACTACAACTTCTACATTCAAACAGCAACTACTTTAACACGCACAAAACATCCGCCTTCCCTGAAACTACAGCTGATAACAAACCGATTTTTGCCACTAGAATGTGTGATCTCATGAGCTGAGAATCCGTTGGGTTTGTTGGTTTTTTTTTTAATAGTATCATTCAACACGATGAACAACTGGTTAAAAGCAGCAGAGCGATCCTGGACTGCAAAAATCGTGAGATACAGTACTTTTACGGGTTTTAAGATGAAAACAACACTGAGACGCCACCTTTTCAGCGTGTAAAAAAGCCCAGACATGTGACTACGCCCAGACCAGTGTTCTGAGGCAGAAAACGAGAAGGCACTAATTTGGGCTTCCCGTACTTACGGCTCTGGGAAAACAAACTGCTTACTCGGAGGCCCTTAGAAATATTTTAACTACTGCTCGCTAGAAGAAACAAAAAAACCACATCACTAAAAAAAACCCCCACGCCAGACAGGAGAAAAGAAGCACGGAGAGCTCGTTTTCGAGACAGATCCCCTGATAAAACACCCGCTTTAGAGCAAACTCTGCCGCAGAGAGGCCCCGCCGGGCGGTGGTTAAAGAGGAATCGACGCTGCCCAAGATAAAAGTTGAGCTCTGGAAACTCCCCGAGTCCCAGCGTGCGGAGGGAAGTTTTCTTTGCCGGGGTTTCGCGGGACACCGGGAGCGGGGCCGGGCCCGCGGCCGTACCTGCGGCGCTCAGGTGAGGCGGCGAGGGAGCCCTGCCCGCCCTGCCCCCCCCCCCCCCCCCCCCCCCGCGAAACTCGGCCGAGCGAGAACCGGTCACAAAAGGAACCCAGCGAGAGCCCCCCCGCCCCCGCCCGCGGAAGCGCCAGACAATGGGAGGGAGCGCGGCCGTGAATCACCGCCCGCCGCCCCGCCAGGTGCGCCCGTCCCGCCCGCTCCGCCCCCGCGGGGCCGCGCCCGGGCCCCCCACCCGCCCCCGCGGCGCTCCCGCACCGCCGCCCCCCGCCTGGCCCCGACGGGTCACAGTGAGCCCCCCTCCAGGCCGGCAGCCCCACAGCTCCCCGCGGCCGGGACCCCCGGAGCCCCTCCGGGCGGGACCCCCGAGCTCTCCCCGGCCGGGACCCGCGGTGCGGTGGGAGAGCACGCGGGACCGGCTCGCACGAGGCAGCGTACCGGGCCCGCCCCCGCTTCCCCCGCCGCCCGTGGGGAAGGGTCCGGGCAAGGGGGGGCGGCCCCCACACGAGACCCCCCCCCCCCAGCCCGCCCCGGCCGCGCCCGTGGGCCCCCCACAGGTATCGCCCCGGCTCCCGGCGCGGGTCCTCGACCCGGGCGCCCCCGCAGCACGGGAGGGGCCCGGCAGCGCCGCTCGCGGCCCCGGCGCGGCGCCGGGCGGGACTCACCCGTCCATTGCACACGGAGACGACCCGTCGGGAGCGGAGTGGAGGCGCCGCAATAGCGGGACGAGCGAGACCGCTCCGTGTTATAGACTCACAAAATGGCGGCTCCACCGGGCCCGCCTCGCCCGCGCCGGCGCTCCATTGGCCGGCGCAGCTGTCACCCTGACGAGGGGGCGGGGCCTCCCACCTCCCGGGGTTGGCGCCCTGGCTCCCCGCGCGAAGCCGATTGGCCGCGCTCGGGGCAAGGGGCGGGGCGAGTCTCCGGTGCGCGGCGCCATTCGGTAGGCGGAGGGAGGCGGCGGGGAGGAGCCATCTTCAGAGCGGGAAGGAGGCCGGGATGACGCCCCGGGCCGCCATCTTGATTGGGGGCAGGGCGCGGGAGGCACGGCGCCGGGCGCCATCTTGGGTACGGGCAAGCGGGTCCCCCCGCGTGCACGTCGCGCGGCCCGGGGCCGCGGGGGCGGCTCGGCCTCGCCGCCATGTTGGGGGCGGGCAGGGAAGCCTCGCGCCGCCGCCGCCATCCCGGGTGAGGGGCGCCCGCCCGCGGTGCCCCTCGGGGCCGCGCTGGGCCGAGGGGCTTGCTTAAAGTGCAGGAGTGTGTGTGATCGCAGTTAATGTCTTAAGGATAAAGATTACCAGAGGGTGAGAGAGAGAGAGAGATCTTGTGAGGTAAGACGTTAAACGTACCTGCCAGTCTGGGACTCAGGTACCGTTGTGACATTTTGCCCAGCTCTGTGGCCCACCAGGGGCACTTCAGTGCAAACTTAGATCGCCTTGTCCCACTCTTAATGTCGGTCGTTGCCTGTAGGCCCCACTTGTGCAGGGATTCGTGCATCTTCCAGGGGTTTGCGGCTCGTCAAGCCTCTGGAAGATTCGCTTTGTAAGGGCCACTTGTGGTGAATTTCATCCGACTGTGGTGGTTCTGTGTGGGATCCTTGTGTGGCTCCCGGGTGATCATGGCAGTGGTGCAGGGTCTGTCCCCATGCCCGACCCTCGGGCGCAGCTGGATCCTCCCCACCGCTGCTCTGTGGATGAAACACTCTGTTTAAATGCAGTGTCTGCTCCCTGGGAATTCCAGGGGTAGTCGCCCGTTCTCTCAGCCTCACTTGCCATTCCCCACGGGGATTAATTGGTCTATTTCTAGCTAATTTCTAGTTCTGCCTTCAGCCAGGCTCCTCTGTCCTGCCAGCCTTCCCACCCAGGGCTTTTCTGTCAAAATATTTGGTAGTTTTGCCGAAGTGCCTCTGCCAGTGATAACCTGTAGAACACCAACACCTGGGCTATGACATGGCTGTCTATGTGAGGGCTCAGAACATTATTTTAAAAATAAGAGTGCAAATGAAACCCCTGGGCAGTGTTTCTGCTTTGTGTCAGGCAACTCTGGCAGGTACAGACATGCATTTTGCATTCTCTTGTCTCTCTCATGTGCACACTTGACACGTGAGTAGGGAAGTGAAAAATTTAGAAGTGAAGTGGTCTGTTTCCTCCCAAACACGTGTTGCTGTGCCAGGTCCTCTGACCAGAGCCCTCATTTCTCATTGGGGCAGTGCTCAGGGGCTTCAGGGGCCAGGATCAGACATCTCCTGCCTGCTTCACTCTCACCACCCTCTGTGAAATGCAGGAGCTTCCCTTGGCCTTGGATCTTTCCAGGAGCTGGGAACTCTGATTCCCGAATCTTTGGGTTACTGGGCTTCCAGTTTGGCCCCTGTGGAGTTTAAAACCGAGGAAAAGTGTGTTCTGACCTACTGCTGAAGGCAGCTAAACCCATCTGAAACAACTCACTCCTGCATATGAAAGGCTCAGCTGCTGCCTCAGATAAGAGATTTACAACTTCGGTGAGGCAAAGAATGGGAAAATGATGAGATTATAGATCCACTGTAGCTGAGATCCAGAGAGATAAAGTGATGTGATCAAAGAGAGCAGGAATTTAAGTGCCAACACAAGCTCCCTGCACTCCCTTGGACTGTGCCTGCTTTAAAGTGTATTTCCATGGAGGTGTTTCTTCCATAAGTAAGGAATCCCTTGATGTTAGAGGATGCTGTGGAGATAGAATCCTTTTTTTTTTTTTTTTTTTTTCCAATGTGGGGTATTTCTGTACCCTGAACACCCCACAAAGACTGAAAACATTCATTAACACTCATCACTGATCACAGGCCAGGCCAGGATCTGATTTTCTGGTAGCTGCTGAGATGAGTTTATAGCATGTGCAGGCATTCCAGGTGCTTTTTTCTTTGGCAGAGTAAACAGGTAAATTCCACCACAGGATTCCTGATTTTCCAAAGGCTTTTCCTCTGCAGGTTTGGTCTGACTTGAAAGGCTCTTAAAGGTTTGTGCAAGCTCACCCTGGTTTTCCACAGTCCTTGCAGAAATGATGATTGTGCAACATTTTATCAGCCATTTTCCTGCAATAGGAAGAGAATTTTTTAGGCAGCTCCTGCTCAGGTGCTATGGGACTACAAGTGACCACTGACAGTGTTGTGGTTTTCTCTGGGCCAAAGGGGAAAACGCTTTTAAGAACAAGATTACACTTGATATGAAAACACAGCAGGGAGCAGGACCAGCCCCTGTGTGTCCTTGTGTTTGTTTTGAAAAACAAGCCCAGATGAAAATAGGAGGGCAAAGGGAAAAAAAATGAATCAGCTTCTTTTGTGTGATCTGCAGCAGAGTCCCACGTCCCACCCTGGTTCTGGCTCTGGTTCCTCTGGCTGGGAAGGGCTCTGGGGCACACCCAGCTTATTCCCTTTTTGAGCCCTTCCTGCATGTGTTATCTCTTGGCATTTAATTCACCAGCAGGGAAGAAAAACTCTCTGAAACAAAACGGACCCTTTCCTGCCTGTTCCTTTTGTATTGTTACACAGCTCCCCAGCCCCTGTGGGGTCACGGACGCTTCTCTTTGCAACCCTGTCCTTCACAAACTGGCAAAACCCTTCCCCTTCTCCTTCCTCTTCCACTCAACAGTTCTGCCAGTGGTTTGAAAATCAGAACCCTCCTAAATGGGTCCAGTTCATGAACGCAAACCCTGGGCGCACTGCAACCTGGGCACACTGGATACTGCTGCCAGTGAGTTGTTTTCCTGGAAGTTCCTCTCCTGCCTCATTATTCCCAGCAAGGCCCTAAACTAGGGAACTCTCACAGATAACTGTGCTACCACTGAATCCCAAAAAAAACCCCAGGGAGCAGGGGGTGTCTCCGATCCTTCTGCTTCTCTCTGTGGCTTTTATTTATTTTCATCCCCTCCCAGTGAACACGGCGGTTTCATTTCAAAGCGTATTGGCAGCTGCAGCAGCATCTCACGGTGCCAGAACATTCTTCAGTGCATCGTTCATGATGCCACATCACCGCTCTGGGAATGGTTAGTGCAGGAGTGGGAGTGGAATCCCAGCAGAAGCACAGTCCCTGCAGGGTTTGTCAGTCCAGCAGAAACCTCTGCCTCTGACCCACGGCCTCCCCTGAGAGAAGGGAGCAGGAGAAGGACCCAAAATGCAGCTGGGGTGCTTGGAGGGGGAGAGGTGGAACTAACACAGAGCTGGCTGTGTCAGTTCCAGCATCTGGGAGAGGTGCAGCTCGTACCTGCACACACGTGGCTTTCTGAGCAAGACACAACCTGAGTGAGGGGAGTGTTTCGTGTTTCTTCCATTGATCCACGAGAGTTTGGCAGCGTGGAGTACTATCAGAGAGTGTTCTGACTGGTAGCTGATAAATAAACGGGTTTGGAATTGAGCTTAATGTGCTGTTGGTAATAAAAAGAAGTGTTGGAGACTTTTTTTACAAGGGCCTGCACAAGGGGGAATGACTCCGTGGTTCTGTGATTCCTAACCTGTGGGTGGGCTCCCTGAGGGGGTGTGTGTGTGACAGCTCTGCCAGCACAGCATGGTGAGGCCTCCTGTGCAGGGCCAGAGCTGAGCAGGTGAGAAACACTCTGCAAGGCAGGAGAGCTGCACCTGGGCATGGTTTGTGTTGCCATTGCCCACCCTGAGTGCCCCTTCTACAGCCGTGGGTATTTCATGCTGCAAGCACCTACGCGAACTTCAAATTTGAAGTAGAATCACAAGAGCTCACGTTTTACATCTTTCCTTCTTTTTAATCCACGACACAAGAGACTTTTCTGTATTCCTCCATGTTATTTCAGCACTTCCCTGTCCCCACGGCTCCTCCCGATGCTCTGGGCTGACTCATTTCCTGTGCGGGACGAAGCAGCCATTTCCTGGCTGTTCAACACAGCAGTTTTTTCCCTCCTAGTTGGGGTTGCAGTGCTGAAGATTAGGCTATGGTTTGATGAATCTGTGGTTTGATTAATCTATGGTCTGATTATAACCCCTGCAGCTCCTTCCAGAGCTGCTGCTCTTCCCCAGAAATCACCTGGCAGCACCTGGGGCTCATGGCTGCCCCTGCTCTCCTAGGCCCCAGGGTCTGTGATTTGGACTCCGACATCAAATTCATCACTCTAACACTGATCACTCTAACCGTGCCATCCTTCCAGATTTTGCAAACCAGATTTTCTCTTCATTCGACCCATTTCAGCTCATAATAAACAAGATTTTAAAAAAGCACCACAAGGCAAAGCCACTGATCTCCCAGCACAGATCAAAGCCAGAAATTTTGATTTATCCCCTAAGTGCTACCAAGTTGCTTATTGTCATTTGAGAAATCCAGATAAAACCTGTGTTTGTGTTAGACACAAGCTATCAGAAGGCTGGGTTGGTTCCTGTATGGATTCTGTGCCCATCATTCCACTTCTTCCCTCCAACCTATGCTCCCAATTTCCTGAGCCACTTCTTATTCCCATCCCATCCTGTGACTAACTTGTGGACAGCTCTTGGAGCTCAGACATTGCCTGGCCATTGGAATGCCAGCCTGAGGTGTCACAGCACTTTCAAGCAGCTTTTTCCTGCTGGATTTTTAATTATTCTTTTAATCTTATTGGAAAACTTGGACCCATCAGCTTGCCTTAGACCTGGAATGTTGGGGAAGAAACCCCCACACAGTAGGGATGCTGCCCTGGAGTCTGAATGGAGCACATGTGGAGGGCTGAGCCCTGAATAATTCATACCTGTAATGATTTATTCATGCCCAAAGCTGGATACCTCCCTGTGACTTTCCATTATCTCAAAGAGAAGGCGAAGGTTCCAATTCCATTCCTCTGTCCCCAGCCTGGTCCCAGCTCCCGTGCTGGACTCAGAGCAGAGGGACTGACATTTCTGCTCAGCAAAAGAGGCAACTCCTGCCCTTCAGTGCCACAGCCGTGGCCCCTGACACCCAAACTGAAATGTAGAGACAGGTCCTTGCACGTTTTTCAGAGAGGACAGTGAGTGAGGAAGCAGGTAAAGCTCTTTTCCACGGATACATGGGGAAAGTGAGACCCTGAGGTCACGATGGTTGCATGCCAAAAGGTCACTTTCTGAGCATGGAAAGCAGACAGGCCCTGACTTGGTGATGTGACACCATCGAGCTGAGCTCACTCTCCACCAGAAATTGCAGTGTTTCCCACTGTAAAGTTACAGATTCTGGCACAGTTGATGCCCCATTGCAGGATGCTTTTCTGCCCCTTCAGAACCCTTGCGGGAATGCCTGGACGAAGAAATCGTGAGCTCAGGCTCATCTTTCGTGCCTCCTGTGTGCTCTCAGAGAATACCATCAGGAGAGGTTTACAGGGCCGTGCTCTGAGTTCCTGACCTGGGCGAGGATTCTGCAAGACATTCAAATTCCGTCTGTCTAGAAAGGCTGAAAGATGATCCTGTGTTTCAGAGAGTCTCCAGACCCCCAGGCAGCACTGCTCCTCACTGTCTGGTGTGAAATTTCCTAATTGTTTAACCTGCAATCCTGACTTTTTTTTTTTTTGTCCTTGAAATAAGCTCTGCATCAGCATAATTAAAAATGTCAAACAGGCTTGAGAGCCTCTCCAAGTTGCTAAAAATGAATGTGAATTTCCTCCCTGCAGCCTCACTCCGTCTCTCCCTTGCTCTGGCCTCAGCTTTCCCGAGTGCCTGGTTCCAGCCCCTCAGCATAGTTTGCATTCCACTGCCAAGAATGAACATTTATTTATACAAACAACCCTTCTTCCAAGCACATCTCCTGCTATCCCAGGGCAGGAAAGTAAAGCTCGTCTGTCTCTAACTTCAGCTCTGCATTTCCTTCTTGCTTTAGTCAGGGGTTTGTTTGCAGGGACAGATAAGTGGCATTCTGTTGCTTCCCTGTGCCCAGCAATGGCCTGAGAAGCTCTTTCTCTTCCTTACAATGATTTGGTTTTGTGACTCTCTTAAGGATAACGCAAATTTCCTGATCAGCCTGTCGAGGGGGGCTCACTGGCTCAGCAGCAATTTCCAGAGCTGGAACCTGGGGGGCTCTGCAGGACTTTGAGAGTACTCAGCCCCCCAGATCTGCTTCTCTCCCAGCACACCTTACCCTGGTGCTCCCAATTGAGCCGCTGGATCTGCTTCTCTCCCAGCACACCTTAACCTGGTGCTGCTCCCAGTGTGAACTGCAGGATCTGCTTCTCTCCCAGCACACCTTAACCTGGTGCTGCTCCCAGTGTGAACTGCTGGATCTGCTTCTCTCCCAGCACACCTTAACCTGGTGTTCCCAGTGTGAGCCCTGGATCTGCTTCTCTTCCAGCACACCTTAACCTGGTGCTCCCAGTGTGAGCCACTGGATCTGCTTCTCTCCCAGCACACCTTAACCTGGTGTTCCCAGTATGAACTGCAGGATCTGCTTCTCTCCCAGCACACAACCTGGTGCTCCCAATCTGAGCCACTGGATCTGCTTCTCTCCCAGCACACCTTAACCTGGTGCTCCCAGTCTGAGGCACCGAGCTGTACTGGTTCTCCCAGCAGTGCAGGTGGGGCTCAGAGGGACGTGGAGCAGCAGCTCCCAGCCGAGCAGTGCTGCAGGGCTGAGGGGAGGCAGGTGCAGCTCATGCATTATTGCTGCGGCGTCTCCATCGCTCACCTGCCGGCCTCCGTGATTGTTCCTGAAACATTAGCTCTGCCCCTCTGTCCGCAGGTGTCTCCTGTTGCATCTGCCATTCAAATGGATATGGCACAGATGCCAGATGATTCCAGACAGGAGAATGTCCCAGTCTGAGCACAGGTCATTTAAATGAAAAAGGGCCCTGACAGAGAGGCACCTGCAAAGCATCTAGGGATGCTCCCTCGGGTGTGGAGCCTGCCTGCTGCTTGCTCCCTGCTCTGAACGCAGGATTTTACAGGCAGAAATTGCAGCAGCGTTTGAAGAGGTGTCCACAGCATAAAGGGGGTGTGTGTGTCCCCAGGGCACACAGATCACACGGGTGTGGGTGCCACCACCTCAGGCACATGGATCACACAGCCCAGTACTGCCCACGTGTTCCTCCATGTTTGTGTTTGCAGCCCCTAATCTCTGCTGTGGTTCCCCTGGGGCTGAGGGGGACACGAGACACTCCAAAGGCAGAAGGAACAAGAGGACAGGAGGGATTGCCCGAATTCTGCTCCCCCCCTCCCCAAATCCTGTGTTTTGGTGCCACACATGGCAGTTCAGGAGCCTTGGCTGTGCAGCTTGTTTCCACACTGAGTCAAGAACAAAGATGTCCAAACACAGCTGGCTCAGAGAGGATGGGGACAGCCACGCTCTGTGCCCAGAGAGGATGGGGACAGCCACGCTCTGTGCCCAGAGAGGATGGGGACAGCCATGCTCTGTGCCCTCCATGAGCCCCATTGTCATCCCGGCCAAGATCGACATCATTTCCCCAGGGCTGCAGCTCTATTAAACACAAAGCTTCAAATTATTTCCTACTTGGATCAAAGATGTGTTTGTTCCAGTGGCACTTAAGTTCAAAAGGCAGTGCTGGGGATGAATGAAACCTTCCCAGAGGCAGCTGCTGAGGCTCAATTGGTTTGTCAGAGCTGTAGTTATGCTGTGGGCATCTCGTGGTTGCTGGCCCGTATGTTCCCAAAGGATGTTGTGCAGTGGAACAGCTCAGGGAAGCCTTGCTCTATGGCTGAGGGTCTCTTGCTTTCGTGGTGTGAAGGTTTGCTCATGCTTCAGATGGTGAAAGTGTTCAGGAATCTCACTTTCTGAGTCCAGACTCAAAGCCAAAGCACTCTGGATCAAACTGGGGGGAAGTGTATGAAGGGACACAACGGCCTATGTGCAGAACCATGGAATTGGGGGTTTGATTGTAGTCTGGGATCTGGGTGAGCAACCTGCTCCCTAAATGCTGTCTCCTGGTCTGCACTGTACAGCAGATGCTGCCTGTGACAGACAGGAGGTGAAGGAAGCCCTCTGGAGTATGAAATTAAGCATTAAAAGAACATGAAGGCAGGAAGATGCAGCATGTGAAGTCAGGGAGAACTGAGAGCACTGGCAATGCCAAAGGAACAAAAGAAACTCAATATCCTTTAGAAGTTTTAATATTTAATTGGTGAGCTCTCTGATAGCAGGGCAGTGAGTGTGGCAGGCAGTGACAGGAACCTGTGCGAGTGATGTCTCATGGGGCCCCAGCATCCCCAAAACACAGGCACAGGGGCTCCTTGTGGGCAGAAGCATCAGTTCTGTGTGCAGCTCTCTGCTCTGCACCACAGCACTGAATTCCTGGGTTTGGGTAAAACCAGCATCACCACGGCCCAAAAGAGACTCCCACTGCCTGGCAGCAGGTCTGGAAGTTGGGGATGTGTCACTCCTGGCTCCCTCCTGTGCAGGTACTGCCTGCACCTTCAGCCAGAGCAGCATTTCCATGAGCTCACTCACTCTCCCTGTGGAGCTAAGTTCCCTCCAGAGGGGCAGTTCAGCTACATTTTCTTACTTGAAGGTCAGGGCTCAAAAAATACATGATAATACTTTATTTGTTGAGAAAATACTTTGTTCCATAGTGCAAGATGACAAGTTCCTACTGCAGCAGGTGGAAGTCAGTTCTCAGAATCCTTCCCTCAGGGACACTTTCAGCTGAGAACTCCAGATCCAAACCACCCCTTGGCTCTGGTTTCTCTGGAATCTGTTGAGTGGAGTTGCCTGGTTTGCTCCTCCTCATGCTCTGGGCAGGGTGATACAGCTGCAGCTCTCCTGGATCCAAGGCCGAGTGTGTGTTTCTTGTCCAAAGGATCATCCAGCTGTGGGGTTTTCATCCCTAAGGCTCTCAGCTCTGCTCTCAGGGAGTGGGGGACAGCAATCTCCAGATCCTGCCAGTCCTGGCTGCTGCCCCAGGTGGCCACTCAGAGCCCAACAAAGCCAAGGGCTCTCAGGGCAGAGAGCTTTGCTCTTGGCTTCCATCCCACCCCAGGGGTTGGCAGGTTGCTCTGAGTTCCCTTTCCTAACAAATACCCGTCTCCCCTCTCTCCTAGGCTGCTCTGTGCCCTGGATGAGATCCCGTCCTTGGGCAGTGCTCTGCTCTGTGGGAGGCTGCCTGCCTGACCTTGGAGCAGGTAAGGGAGACAGGGCCACGTCAAAACAAGGACAGAGTAGAAAATTGAGCAGCAGCCAAGGCTCCGAAGGTGGGAGCCTGCGAGTCTCACAGATGGCATCACCAGGGAGCATAAATGAATGCATTTTCCTGTGGCCAAAATCCTGTTGTGCCGCTCAGGGGAGTGTTGAACTTGGGGCTCCTTTTGTGCTCCCGGTGCCAGAGATCCAGCAGGGTCTGGAACACGCCATCCCACAGCCAGGGAGCTTCCCCTCCCCTGCAAGGTACTTTGTTACCAACACTGTTACCAGCAGTGTTTTTTCCTGCCTCCAGGAGCCGTTTCCCATCGAATCCCAGAAACCTCTGTAAACACCTGGGGTGCAAAAGTGAACGTGAGCATTTGCCCGGTGCTGGCGAGGCCGAGTCCTGCACCCCAGGCTGAGTCACCTCAATTTCAGAGCCTTTAGACAGAGGTAGGAAGGAGCTGAGGTGTCAGTCACTAAAGATGGTTTGTATTGCAAAAGAAGGAGGTTACCGTGTCCCATTGTGAACAATTACGTGTAATTACAAGTCACAGATTCACCACAAATACTATTTAATAACAAACTGCTGCCACACTCCAGCCAGAGCGGGCTGGGGGAACGCGTGAGCTCTGCTCTGTGGGCAGGGGGGACAGCAGGGGAGAGGGGCTGGCTCTGCTCAGGGAGGGGCAGCCCCAAAACTGGGGTGAAACTCTGGGTGCTGTGTCCTGTTCCCAGCAGCGGTGTGTGGGTTTGGGTTGGGTTGGGTTGATTCGGTTCAGTTGAGCCGATGGTTGATGAAACACCTCGTGTCACACGATGATTTTAGTCCAACTTTAAAAGGCTGCTCAGAAATGTAAAAAACCGCAATAAACTTCCTGACAATTAAACGAAACAGGATTTGCGCCGTCCCCTCGCCAGCCCCGGCTGTTCCCTTTGGCTGTTTGGTACCGGTGCAGTGGCACCGACCGAGCCCGGCCCGGGGACTCGCTTCTCCCGGCCCTGCCGCGCCGGTGCTGCGGTGCTGCGCTTCCCGGCAGGACCCGGCGGGACCGGGGGAGCACCGGGGGTGAGCGCCCCCTGCCGGTACCGGGGCTGAGCTCCCCCTGCCGGTACCGGGACTGAGCGCCCCCTGCCGGTACCGGGACTGAGCGCCCCCTGCCGGTACCGGAGTCGCGCTCCCCCTGCCGGTACCAGGGCTGTGCTCCCCCTGCCGGTACCGGGGCTGAGCGCCCTCCGCCGGTACCGGAGCCGAGCTCCCCCTGCCGGTACCGGAGTCGCGCTCCCCCTGCCGGTACCGGGGCTGAGCGCCCTCCGCCGGTACCGGGGCTGAGCGCCCCCTGCCGGTACCGGGGTTGAGTGCCCCCTGCCGGTACCGGAGCCGAGCTCCCCCTGCCGGTACCGGCGCTGAGCGCGCTCCGCCGGTACCATGGCCGAGCTCCCCCTGCCGGTACCGGGGCTGAGCGCCCTCCGCCGGTACCGGGCGGCTCCGGCCGCGCGGAGCAGGAACAAAAGGGTTCCGTTCCACGTCGTTCCCGGGTGATTGGCGAGCCCGGCGCGCTCCAACGCGGCAGAACCGGGAGGACAAAGGGAGGTACCGGAGCCGCCCGGTGCCCGGCGCTTGGCGACAAACCCCGAGAGCAGCGGGTGAAGCAGCGATGCTCCTGCACGGGCCTTCTGCCCCCAGCAGCTCGTGGGCAGGGCGAGGGGACAGATCACTGCGACACGAGCAGCGGTGGGGGACACCTCGGTCCCCGCGGCTGGGCTCTGCCGGTAACGTCCCTGTGCTTATCTGTCACCGTGGCCAGGCCAGCCCGCTGTCCCCAGGGCACTGGCATAGCTGTGAGGTGCCCCCAGACCCCACCTTGACGCTGTGACAGTGGCGCTGCAGCATTTCCTGCCCAGGTGACAGAGTCAGCCATCGCCGGTTGCTGCTTTCCAACTTCCTCCTGGGAAATACAACGTGAGCTCCTATTAATAGCAGTTCGTGGTCTCCAATGGATTTTTTCCTTCACTCAGGCTGGTTTGGTGGCTGATCCCTGCTTGGTGGCCCAGGTGCCAGCTGCCCGTGGGTTTTATTAGCGTTTTTCAGAGGCCTTGATTTAGTGCTCACAGTTGCATCCCAGGCCAGCGGCTCTGGAACGCAGCCCCTCAGGAGCAGAGATAATTAGAACTCGGGGAAAAAGTGGTGTCCGAGTCTTTGAACAAAAAAGGTCTTGTTGAAGGAATGTGGTGCTGGAGGCTCGTGTTTGCAGCAGGGTCTGTCTCCCTCTTGGTGCCTGCAGTCAGATCCTGCCCTCCGCAGACACTCCGGGTGGGATTTTCTGGGAGCATCTCTCAAAATGGAGGCATGGTGCCCTGTAGCAAGTACAGGATGTATCCTGGGAATTGTATTTCTGCAAGCAGGGCAGGAGGGGCTGGTGGAAGGATGTGGGGAAGCAGGAAGAGAGCTGAAGAGGTGCTCAGAAGATTCTTGTACAGGGCAGATGAGGAGGCAAACAAACAACGCAGAGAACAGGAAAACCGATGTGTTAGGAAATGATGGATCCATCCCCCGGGCTCCTGCTAAGGAGGGTGGGACAAGCTGCACGATTTCTGGCAGCCATGAGCTGCAGCTGCTCCACTCAGCTCCCGTGCTGCAGCCAGATGTGTTTGAGAGCAGCTTCAGCCCTTCCTGCCCTGACACAGCCCCGTGCTCTGGCAATGCCCCACACGTGTGTTCGGGGGCTGTGCCGGGTCCCCTCACCTCCAGGGAGGGTTTCCCAAGGGAGGGGGAAGGGGGCAGGAGTCAAGTTTAAGCGCTGCTGTTCTGTATCCTGTTGTTTTCCTAGCAGGATTGTTGCGGTTTCCTGCACTGTCTTATCTGGAGCAGGGAAGTCAGAGCTCTCCAATTCTCTGGCTCCGTGCGTGTCCCAGGTTCTAATCTGCAAAACAGGCGCTGGAGCCCGTGAGAGGCACCAGCCAGGGCTGTCACAGGGCAATGGGACAAGGACAGAGGGGGCAAAGGGCTTTTAGTGCCTCCAAATTAATGTTTTTACGTAGTGCTCCTGTTTGCACAAGGCTGTGCCTGTGTTACGGGTTCAGGCCTTCAGCACACCTGGGAGGGGGAGAGAGGAAGATCCCAGTGGTGACAATCTCGGGTCACTCTGTGTCTGACAGACCTTACAGGAAAATAAATCTCAGAAAGTGCTGAGTTTGTTTTCCACCCCACCAAGGACTCAAAGGACACACATAAAGTCTTAAAACAGAAAAAAAGCATTTCCGTGTTTCGGTCAGCCCAAAGTTCAGTCTCCCCTGAATTGCTGGAGACTCTTGTGAAATTACCTGGCCACATTTTCTGGAATACAGAGGTAAAATCAGCACCCACAGCACTGAGGCCTAGAAAGCTGTGCAGAGCAGGGCCTGAGAAAGCCAAACCTTGCAGATTAAAAAAAAAAACAAACCAGCAACAAACCACCAAAACAAAACAAAACCAAAAAAAACCCAAAACAAAACCCAAAAAAACCCAAACAAAAAACCAACCAACAAAAAACCCACCCAAAACAAAACAAAACAAACAAAAAAACCCAAAACCCAAAAAAAAAGACCCAAACTTTTTTTTTTTTTTTCATGAGTGAGCCTGAATTTACCTAACTGTAGGTTTTAGCAGTAGACTGAATTCCCTATGGGTTAAAAAAAATTAAATCCTTTACTGTACAGCTCTGGAATGTCCTGTTTTCCTGCAGAAAGGTGTGGGTCCTGTACACAGTGTCCATTATCAGATGGGAGCCTCTCCTGGAAAGAAGATTAACCCACAACATCACTCCCAGCCACACAGAGGCTGAATCAGCCACAAGGCTCCAAAACAAAGCTCAGCCCAAACTCTAAGCCCTGACCTTTCCCCACGGGGGTTCCAGGGTTGCTGGAAGCAGGTAAAAGCTGTGGCAAAGATCGAGATGGATTTTTATTATTCAAAGGGAAGACACACATGCCTTCAGCCTTTGGGGGAAGGACAGTGGTCATTTTTCTCACTCAGCTGTGCCTGTGAATCCAGATTGATTCCACTCGCCACTCCTTTGGGGGAATCTCAGCTGCTGGAAGTCTGAGGGCCACAGCAGCCTAAGGGCTGAGCACCAGAGCCTGTGCTGGGAACTAAATAGCAGGAGAAGAAAAAAAGGCTTTTCTTTCAAAGAGATCAGGAAGAGGAAGACATGTGCCTGGAGATAAGGGAAGATAAAAGCATTCCATTTGCAGAGGCCTGTGATAGGGATCAAGATGTTCATCTGCCAAGTCAGTAATTTTGTGGCCCTATGACCATGCGGAGCTTCCGTTCCTGTTACCTTTTCCCACACTGACTGAAGGCACCAGATTGTTGGCATGGAAGTTCTTTGAATGTTCAGTCCTTTCAGGGAATTGCACAGGCTGAACTTGAAGATAAAACTGTCTTTTAATTCAGAAGGGAAAATGGTTCTTCCCCAAGTTCAGCTTGTAGGCACTCAGCAGGAGCAGGCTGTGAGCTCCCTGGCCTGGGGAGGTGGGAACAGGTCAAACACCTCTGGGGAGAAGCTTGGGCAGAGCCTGTGAGGGTCAGAGCAGCTGAAATGGCCACTGCAGGTGACTCCCTGCCCTGTTTGCTGGGGTTCATCAGGAGTGAGCTCACGGTAACAGAAGATCCCATACAAGGCCTTGATTAACATCAGGAGCTCAGATTACATTTGCTGCTTCCAAAAAGGCTTTTATTGTCTGATTTTTTTTGTTAAAGCAGCAGCAGATTTCAGTAAAAAATTCTCAGTAAATCCCGCCTTTGCACATTCCACATGCTGGCACGTGCAACAGCCAAGCATTTGGGCTAAAATTATCTGTGCTATCATTAGGAAGGAACATATGGATTGATGGAACCTAAGTGCAGAAAGGAGCTGTGTGCTGTGCTGCAGGCTCACCCTGAAGGGAGCAGCTCCTGGTCAGCTGGCACCTGCGAGAGGTGTGACCTGTTCTCTTTGGGCAGGACAGCCAGCGTGTTGGGCTGGTGCTGGATGGGCACCGCACAGCCAGGGCATTGGGCACTGAGGGCACTGGGCACAGCACTGCCCCAGGGCCAGCACTCACAGCCCTTCCTGCCCCTGTGCTGCTGGCTTCACCCTCAGGCAGCCTTCACCCTCACCCTCTGAGTGCCAGAGTCCTGAGAGAAATCCCTGTGGACAAGCAGCATCCTCATGGGCTGCAGAGCAGCCCTGCAGCTGTCAGCTGGGCTGGGCTTTTCCCGTGTTGCCCAGCTCTCTGGGAGAGCAGGAGCCCCGGGGCTGGAGCTGCTGTGCCTGCTCAGGTGGGCTCAGGTGTGCTCTTGGCAGCATGCACTCACAGGCTGCCAGCCAGGGCCTGTTCTCCCCAAGAGCTGAGCTCTGTGTGGCCAGAACTGCTCAAAAGAACTGCTCAAAGAACCACTTTTGACAAGGTTCCCATGTCCAGTGTTTTCAGCCTTGCCTCTTTTCCCATCACTGGTTGCAAAGCTTTTAATGAATCGTGGCCTGAGTGTGAGGGTGCAGTGTCAGCGATGGCTCCTGGGCTGCCGTGGTGCTGAGGGCATGCTGCGTGTTCCCTGTGACACAGCAACAGGGATGGCTTCCAGGCTGCTGCATGGAGCCTTCCAGGCAGATGGGAGAGTTTCAGATTTAGTCTCTAATATAAACATAAGTTACATGTGCAAGTCCTTCAGTTGGGAAACTGCCTCTTGTTACTGTTTGCAAAGTCAGAGGATGTCAGGCTGAACCAGCCTCACCATGCCTTGTTCTCTCTCTGCAGTTCAGCACTTGGAGACACAGAGCTTGCCAACCCCAGAGCGCTGAAGGAATGGCTTGCAGAGTTCAGTTTGTAAAATTCTCTTTTCAGTGTTTATATTTAGTTTCCGTTCCGTTGGTGTTGCAGAGGCTGATCCTGCAAATATTTACCCCAGGCAGGTTTTATGTGTAGAGTTCCTGGGAGTGCAGTGGGAGCTCAGCCCAGGGAGGGCACAGGCCTGCAGTGGGCTGGGCATGGAGAAATTCAGTTGCATCTTCTGGTCAGGATTTTATAGATACACATAAACATTTATCCATGTATATAGCACACACATATGATGATCCTTTCAGGTTCTGAGAGAGAAAAGCCATTCAAAGCATCACTTGCTGACCCCCACCTGAGAGAAGGCTCAGTGAGACAGAAAGCAGCAGCATGGTGAGTGTTCTGTTATGGCATCAATGATAGCATAGGCAAGCAAGAAAGAACAAATTGATTTTTGAAAGGAGTCCTGAGATGAGATTGCCTACAGCTCTGCAATTATTGCACTGTTGGGTGGTTGTGATATTTTATGAAAATCCCTTTGCTAGGATTTTCTTCTCCTGAGAAGCTGAGAAGGCCTCAGCTTCAAGTGTAACCAATTTGTGATCTGCTGCTGTGGGATGCAGCAGGTGCTTCCTCGGTTGGTCAGTGTGGGATGTTTCTACTTGGTGGCCAATCGAGGAGGCAGCAGCTCTCAGACTCTCTGGGAGTCACAGAACTTTGTTATTCATTCCTTTCTATTCCTGTCTCACCTTCTAATAATTCTTTTTCTCTCTATTCTTTGTAGTATAGTTATAGTGTGGTCTTTTTTAATGTAATATATATCATAATATAATAAACCAGCCTTCTGAAATGGAGTCAAGATCTCTCCTTCCCTTCACCAAGTCCTGACTGCCCAGAAGACCCATGGTAATAAACGGTGACCCCAGATGTGGCAATACTGTTGGGGAGGGACAGAAACAGCTCCAGACTGCTCTTGTCTGCACATCCTCTCTCACTCACGTTCTCTCCACCTTTACAGAGCGAGAGCACCTGTGACAGAGGGTGCAGGAGTACCAGTTCCCTCCAAGCAGATCTCTCCAACCTTGTGATCTGGGCACACACTCATGGGACCATCTGCAACCAGATCCCAGCCCTGGAATTTATGCAGAACACCGATTATGTGAGCAATGACAACGCTGTGCTGTGGATGTGCAGAGCTGGACACGCCTATCACTGGCACTGTGGGAAGTCACACAGCAGAGGTGAAGAAGTGACTGAGGCTGTAGGAGGGAGAAAGTGGCCCCTGTCTTCTGAGTCTTTGGCGAGGGAATCCAGCTTTCAGGAAAAGAGGCTCAAGCTGACCCCATCATCTTTTGAGATGGATCAAGAAGATTCTGGGAGCACAGAGTCATCATGTGGCAGATCCCAAGGGGTCACTGAGCAGAAGGCTGACAGCGCCTACACAAGGAATAATGAGCCCAAGGGGAGTCAAAATACCAGGAAACCCAAAACATCATTCTCTGCAGCAGAGCAGCACTTCTCCGTGTCTGGTAGTAGGGTCCAGACTGGGGAACAGGGTGTAAAGTCCAAAAGTGACAAAGACATACAGATCATCATCTCTGATGAAGAGCAGTGTGAGGCAGATGAAGACAGCCAAGGAGACAGAACCAGCCAGGATAATGTGTCAGAGCCATCTGCTGAGGAGTTGCAGATGCACCATTGCCAGAAGATGGCATTGCAGCAGCCAACAGCCTCCCAAAAAACTGCCTTTGCCCCCGCAGCAAAGACACACCTAGCCCGTGCCTACATTCTGCAGGCTCCTGTCAGCGACTCGGAGGACCCGAGCAGGAACATCCTGAGGCTGGCTCCTTCCACTGCTGCAGGGCCCATGGCTGAAGCTTCCAGAGCAAGGAGCCTCCTGGGATCAGCAGCACCAAAGGTATGTTTGAAACCCCTTCCTGTCCCCAGCACTGAAGCCAAGGCCCAGCTTGAATCGCAGCCCTCGGTGACATTCTTTGAGCTCCAAGCCACTGCTGCCGTTCAGCAACATCTCCAGCTGAGCCCTCCAGAGTGTGGCACACCAGGAACGGGCTCCAGTGGGGATGGTGCTGAGAACCTGGATGAGGACAGTGAGGCATCGGGATCCAGGCAGACACCTTGTTTTTCAGCCTTCCAGAGTCCAGAGAGCCATCCACCTGCAGCCTCAAATGGAGGTAAGACAGCGTGGAGTTCTGTGCCTGCAGGGGTGTGGGGGTGTTCCATTAATCACTTTCCCAAAATATCCAAGGAGGGCGAGTTCACATCACTGCCAAGATCTGTACTGCAGCATCTAAGTAAATCTCTTGGATTTGGGACACCCCTGTTTCTGCTTGAGGGGACTACAAAGCTCCCTGCCTAAAGGAATTGGTACTTTTGTAGGGAATGCCTTTCTCTGGGGTACCCAAAGGTGTTCTTGGCTGTGCTCCAGCCCCAACATCCCACTTTGAATACTTTGGTCTCCTATTTTACCCAGTACCCTCACACAGTATGTTGGCCATACTTGAGAGAGTCCCTGTGGGAAACTGGAGCTAGAGCAGGGAACTCAGGTCTCAAGAGAAAGAAACAAGAAATAATGCAGAGAAATTGTGGCCAAAGCTCTGGCTGCACCAAGGCCAGTGGCAAAACCTCCCAGTGCTGCCAGTGGCAGCAGAGTGGCAGTTCTGTGTGGGAAATGCAGGACTCCACATACTGCTTTATTCCTTTCAAGAATTAAAGTTTTTGTATGTGCTGTCAGGCAGCACAGGGGCCTGGGCGTGTCCTTGCGAAGGGCAGAGGTTGCTGAGGCAGCATTTGGGGTCTGCCTGGGATGTGCTTCCAGCACCAGTGCTGGTCCTGAAAAGGCTTAGGGGTTGTTGTTCCTTGTGGAGCCATAACCACACAAACTGCCACAGTTGGGGTTTGGGAGCAGTGTTTGACTATTTTCATAACTGACATCATGTGTCATGTGAAGAGCCTGGGAATTCTTCTGGGAATGTCTGTAGGAGCTGTTTCTGCCAAGGTAACTGGCTCATGGCTCAGAGGAGGCCTCAGCATTATTGATTCATGAGCTGTTCCTCTCTGCACCTGGAGCAGCCAGTACAAAACAGGCCAAAACCCCAAACCAGTGGGACAGCCATCAGTCTTTCAGGATGACAACTAAGCCTGTAAAAAGAACCTGGTGCAAAAAGGGTTCTGGGTTTTGGCTCATGAGCCCTTTTCCATCACCCCATCCTCAGCCCTGGACGAGTCACAGGCGAGCAGATGGAGCTTTCCAGCAATCCAAAGAATTCATTTCTCATGCTACATCGAACTAGGTAGATGTGGTATTGCCATGGCAACTTGAGAGAGAGCCCAACTGGAATCCTGGCAATCCTTTAAACAAAATCATAGTACACTTTCACTCACCTGTGTGTTCTCCCTCACCATCCACCCCAGCCTTTGGTTCATGCTGTTATTTCACAGTGAAAGGGAAATTTCCCTGTATGGCAGTGAGCGGGGCCAGCTGCCAAGGGAGAGGGACCTGACTTTCCCTGGAGAGCTGGGCACTGTTGGGTTGTGCTGTCTTGTGGAGACCACAAATATGACCCACAGTTCTAGGGGAAGGGGTTTGGGAGAGTCCTGTCGTCTCTGAATGGCTTCCAGAAAGCAGATAGACGCTATCCTGTATCTCCTTGTGTTTTACTGATCTTTGTGGATTCTTCCTGTCCACAAAGCTGTGTCTTGTCTTTTAGACGTGCTGAAGAAGCAGGAGAAAAAGGGAAGCGATACCACTGGAGACATCAAAGTGTTGGAAGAGTGGCTGAAGTTGCACCACCCCTCCGAGACGCGCAAGATCCACACGCTGCCTCCTGCAGACCTCGACCACTACCTGGTTTCGTTCTTCAGCTCTGCCAAGAAACAGAATGGCATGGATTTCTCTGCCAGTTCCTTAAACGTCTTCCGGGGCAACATCAACCGGTACCTCCAGGACCACAACTACCAGTACAGCATGTTGAGAGGGCCAGAGTTCAAGGCCTCTCAGGAAGCCTTTAAATTAAAGCATTGGTACCTGTTTCAAAAGAAGAAGGAAGGGTGGAATGTTGTGGAGAACCTGACAGGGGAAGATGTGGAAAACCTTCTTCAGAAGGGAATTTTAAGCAAGACAGACCCTCAGGGCTTGCTGCATCTCATGTTCATAAACATCGTTAGGGGGTTTGGGGCAAACACCCACTACCAGGCCCACCCGCTGTACTGGGGACAGGTGGTGCTGAGGAAGACCAGAGAGGTGGAGTACTTGGAGTGGAGGGATGATCTGAGCCCTGGGGAAAACGAAGAGGAGCTAAACCCACGGCTCCTCGCCAAGCCTGAGGATCCACAGAGCTGCCCAGTCTCCAGTTACAAGGAGTATGCCAGGAGGAGGCCGGCAGACATGCTGGATGACAACCACCCCCTTTACCTGTCCCCCAAGTCACTGTGCTCCATCTGGGACAATGTGTGGTACAGCAGGAAGGCGCTGTCAAAAGCCAAAATTGATAAGATCTTGAAAGTTATTATCCGGGAAGTCGGAGGAGCAGTAAGGAAGACCAAGAGATAGGGGTGTCCCTTCAGCTTTGCCCCTTCAGCCACTCCGAGGCTGCTCTGAAACACAATCCTACTGCAAGATTTGGTGTAGGTTGAGAACAGACATCCTTCTGCTGGGCTTCACCTTGGCACTGAAGGTACCTACAGATCTGCAGCGCCTTGGCTTTCAGGGAAGTTCCTTTGTTGCTGTTTCTGTTACTGGAATTGATAATTCAACGAGTTTATGAGAGTCTTCAGTTTCACATTTGCCAAACAAGTTAATGTTCTACCACACGGTCAATGCTGTTAGAAACCACCACTGCTGACACAGAGAGGGCTTGAGGGTGGCAGAGCCTGGCCAGGAGCATCAGCTGCACCCACATTTTGAGGCTGACAGCCCACACAGCTCAGCCTGTGGGGAAGGATGAGCGACAGGAGAGTGACGACACTGTCAATCCCAGCCCCTGACAAGGGTCAGGTCATTTCCCTTAGGGAAAGATTCATAGGTTGAAGAAGTTGTGGCTGTTTTAAGAAGTTATTTAAAGTGTCTGACAATGTTGTAAGGTTTTATGGTAAGTGGTTTCCCTGGAGTGCAAAACACAACTCCACAAAGGCCCTGGGAGGTGTGCTCAGCTCTTCCTAGCTGCCGCAGCGCTGTCACAGCTCAGTCAGGTTTTTGGTTGCATTGTTGGCAGAGCCAAATAAAAGAACCTTTAATTCAGTCCTGTCTGTCTGTGTCTGACCAGCAGGTGATGCTTTCCTGGAACACTGGCGTGTTCCCTGTTGTGCTCAGTCTCCCCTGCTCCCAGCCCAGTGGCGCAGAGCTTTGGGCCCTTTGGAGCCCCAGGAGCCATTCCCATGGCGTCAAATGAAGCCTTGGGGGTCAAGCTCTTTGCCCCGGTTGGTCCCATTCAACCAATTGAACATCAAGAAGTAACTTTAGGACGTTTGAAGGGACATAAAACCAGACAAACTCCTCAGGTGCTGGAGGGCGTCTGCCGGCTCCTCTTTGCTTTGGAGCACTGGTGGTGTCACCCTGACACCACGACTGAGAGCTGTCCCGAGGGTCCCGCGGGTCCCCGGTGACCCGGCTGCAGTCACACCTCTGGTCCCCGCTTCCCTCAGCCCCCAGACCACCCCGGCTCGGGCTCTTTCCTCCCCGTTGCCGCTCGGTTCGGCCCACGCCCAAGGCTCGGGAACGAGCGGCTGCTGACGGGAGGGACAGGATGTCCCCTGTGCCTGCTCTGACCTGTCACAGCGCTGGCACCTCCCTGGGGCTCCACCGGGGAAAACCCCGGTCAGCGCCCGCACCGGGACCCCGTCAGAGCTTGCAGAGTGGGGTCGGTACCGGGGTCCCGGCGGGTCGGTACCGGGGTCTCAGTGGATCTGTACCGGACCCCGGTCCGCGCTTGCAGAGGGGGTCGGTACCGGGGTCCCGGCGGGTCCCTACCGGGGTCTCAGTAGATCCGTACCGGAGCCCAGTCAGTGCTTGCAGAGGGGGTCGGTAGCGGGGTCCCGGTGGGTCCGTACCGGGGTCCCGGTGGGTCCGTACCGGAGCCCAGTCAGTGCTTGCAGAGGGGGTCGGTACCGGGGTCCCAGCGGGTCCTACCGGGGTCCCAACGGGTCGGTACCGGGGTCCCGGCGGGTCCGTACCGGAGCTCAGTCAGCGCTTGCAGAGGGGGTCGGTACCGGGGTCCCGGCGGGTCCGTACCGGAGCCCAGTCAGCGCTTGCGCAGGGGATCGGTACCGGGGTCCCGGCGGGTCGGTACCGGGGTCCCGGCGGGTCCGTACCGGGGTCCCGGCGGGTCGGTACCGGAGCCCGCGGGCGCTGCCCCGGAGCCCCCTAGCGGGGGCGGGCGGACGGGCACGGGCCGCTGCGCCGTTGGGCTCCAGCGGGACTTTCGAGCCCACCCGGTGCCATCCCCCGGTGCCGCCCCGCAGTGCCGCCCCGCCCTGCGCAGGGATTCCTCCCACCGGCCCCGGGTGCTCCCAGGCCCGCCCGGTGGGGCCCCGGTGCTCCCCCGGCCGCAGCCCCCGGAAGGCCCCGGCCCCAGCCCCGGCCCCAGCCCCGCATCCCAACCGCGGGGGCTCCCCTGAAACACCGCAGCAAAACCAGTGGAGCAGGCGGACAGAACAGGCCTGGAAGATCGAGGGAGGAGAACAACTCTTTAATAAATTAGCAAAATAAACAGCATTTATATATATATTTTTATATTCCATTGCTGCATCTCCATGGATCACAGGAGTTAAACCAATGTTGATTCCCAAGTCCCACGGCAACACTGATCCAGAGGCCTCAGTTCAGGTACCCCCAAGGCAATGCTCAGCCTGGCGGGACTTAAAAACCTAAAACCACTGAGAAATAAAACAGCTTTTTCGTAAGCCTGAGACACAGCTCCCGAGGGGCGAAGTGAATTATCGGGTGATTTCACCTGGCTGGCTCCAGGCGGAAGTGATTAAAAAGATACTGATCCAATTTTTTCCCTCTTCAGAAAAAAAAAAAAGTGTTCCTCCACCCCGCAGGGAGGAGGAGGAAGAAGGAGCTGATCTATTGCATGGAAGGATTATCAGTTTAACAATAAACCAGATTGATTTGCAGGGTTCGCGTCTCTGATTGTTGCGATGGCCAAGGGTGGAACTGATCGAGGATTTAGGTCATGCCTCAGCTGGTTGTGAACGGAGCCAGCCCCCGCCCCGGGGTCCCTCAGTCCTCATCCCGGACGTACTGCCCGGCCTCCCAGCGCTGGGCCATGACGCTCTTGTGGCGAAACACTCGGGTGCTTTCCACCACCTGCAGAGACAGGAACGCGCAGGATCTTTAAAAAGAAGAGACTTCCACAACGATCTTGTTGGCAGAGCTGCCCCCCTTCCCCCTGCCAGCTTCCCAGCCCGCTCTGCCTGAGCCAGTGTCCACCCGAGTGGTCCCCGTGGGAGCCAGGACCATCCTGTCCCCCCCGTCCATCCCACAAAGCCTCCAGGAGTGAGGGGAGCCGGGGAAGGTGGGAGGTGTCAGGGCAGCCCCCGCGCTCGTGACGGGCTTTACCTCTGTGTTGACCTTGTCAACGGGTTCAATGCCTGCGTACTGTGGAGAGAGGAAAACACGATTAGATAACGGCAGCCTGGCAGGGGAATATCCAGAGGCTGCCGGATCTGGCTCGCAGCAGGGCCACAGAGAGGCAAGGGAAGGCAGCACAAGCAGCCAAGCCCTCGCTGGGGTTGGGGGAACATCCCAGGCCAGGATCCTTCACAGGAGGCAGCTGCTGCTCCTCTCCGGTCCCACCCAGTGCTGGCAGCTCTGAACAGCAGGCGCTGCCTGGGGGGCCCACATGGCCCCTTGGTGGTGCCACCACCACCAGGTCTGCCACTGAGCTGAGCAGCTGGATCTCCAGCTCCAGGTGGGAGTCAGGAACAGCCACCTCCAGCCCCAGAGCCACCAGTCTCCCCCAGGCTCAAGCCCCCCAACCACCTGGCACAAGCAGGGTGGGCACGTTCACCTTTCCATCCTCCTTCACCCTCCTCCTCCGCTCCTCGAAGGGGCTGGAACGTGACGAGTCAGGGGTGAGGGTCTCTGCACTGCCCTGGGAGGAACTGGTCACTCTCAGCGGGGTGAAGGATGAGATCAGCCCCAGGATCCCCGGCTGGTGTGAGGCAGGAGAGGAGGCAGGAGACTCGGACACTGAGTAGTTGCCACTGGCACCTGAGGCAGCTTTGAGAGAAAGAGCATTGGGGGGTGACCTTCCACTCCCAGGGGGTGGAGACCCACAGGAGTGCCAGGCCCTTACCCCAAACCTGCCTCCATAGCAGGTCCAGCAGGTTTGGTCATAGCCTGGACCCCATGCCTGGGGCCCAGTCAAGGACTGCAGGAACAAGAGGTAAAATGCTTAGCTGGGCCCTTCCAGCCCTGTTTGCTGCTGTAACGTGACACAAACTCATTGAGACCTGAGCAGCTCTGGAATCCTGCAGAGCCCATCCCTCCTCAGCAGCAGTCCTGCTGACTCCCGTCTGCTGGTGTCAAGTTCTCCCAGGACAACCTGCTACCAGCACACAGGAATCCTTACAGGCATCCCACCAAATCATTTCCCTGTCCCTGTGCTCCCTTACCAGAGCTGTGCCGAGAGCGGGAGCCCTCCTGGGGAACAGCACTGCTGTAGGTGTCCATCAGCCGCCGCCGCTGCTCCTGGAGCTCCTCTTCCCTCTGCAGGTCGCTCCGGATCTCCTCCTCGATCAGCGCCGAGGTCTGCGGCTTCCACGTCCGCAGCCGGTACTGCTCCTCCCGGCCGTCCTCTCTGCGCAGCGGGCTCTGTGTCCCCATGTCCTCCACGAAGGACACCTTGGGCTTCCAGAAGGAGAGGTTCAAGTACTCTCTGGGCAGGACAGCAGTGCTGGCGGGGCTCGGGGTGGAGCCGGGAAGCTTTCCTCCCCGGGAATCCTCGCTCCCCCATTTGCTGGCGCTGGCGGAAGCATGCTGGGACACCAAGGGCTGCTCCCGGCTCCTCTCGCTGGCGGCGAAGCGCGGCTGGGACAGCTGGAAGTGGGCGATGCTTGCCGTGTAGCTGGGAACGCTTCTCCCAGCCCTGGTGTCTTCTGCAGGGCTGGGGCTCAAGGGCTGCTCCACCACAAACTCTTTAACCCAGCTCCTCCTCTCCTCTGCCCGCTTCAGGGGAGTGGGCTTCTCTGGGGGGGCTTCCTCCTGCTCGAACACCCTCCTGCGCTCCTCCAGCTCCTGCTGCGTCCCCTTGTCATACGCCCCCAGCAGCCTCCCCTGCCTCTTCAGGTCTTCCTCACGCTTCGTTTCCTGTTCAATTTCCCTCTGGACGTAAAGGGAAGCGCGGCCTCTGTCCTTCCCTTTCCTGCCTGGGCCGGGAGACATGTGAATGTTGAGGACGGGCTTGGTCTGGATCTCCACCAGCTCGCTGCTGGAGGTCAGCCGCTGGATTCCCCTTTCCTTCCAGAGGTTCTCCTCCCTTTCCAACGCCATGCGGATCTCCCGCTCGATGGGCGTCTCGTTGCTGACCCTCGTCTCCTTGCCCTGCTCATTGCTGCTGGCCCTCAGATCCACGTTGAAGGTCTCGTTGGAGGTGCTTCCATCGCTGGCATAGCCCGCCGTGGCTTCGTTATACATCTCACCCAAGCCAGAGTCCAGGTCTTCTCTGGACCCTGCTTTGGTCAGGATGGACGTCCTCCCAGTGAGATATGACCTTTCTGAGTGAGCTTTTCTGGGAGCATAAACCTCCTCTTTCTCGGGTGTCTTGTGTAAGGGCAAACTATAAACCTGGTAAACACCCTTGTCTGTCCTGCTCTGGCTGGATGCACCTCCACTGCTGTAGCCTCTCGTACCCTTCGTGGCCAGCTCAGGGCTGTACCACTCTTCTCTGGAGACTTTTGTCACTGACTCTGGCCTTGGGGACATGGCTTGCTGCCCTGGGCTGAAAAATGAGCCTGGGTTGGCCTTCTCCAGCATCAGGAACTGCTGCCGAGCCGCAGAGAAGTTGATCTGCTCCGTGTCAATATTCTCAGGGTCAACGGGTGTCGCAGCCCTGCCTGGGGAAGGTTTGTCAAACCAGATGGCAAAGCTGGTGGGGACACTGCCCGTGTGCCTGTCTTCACCTTGGCTGCCCACGCTGGTGCTGATGGAGCCCAGCTCATCCATGGAGCTCCACCTCTCCGCGATGGTGGAGCTTTTCCTCATCACCTGGCTCCGGATGACCTCCTTCCTCTCATCCTCGAGCTCCCTGGCTTTCTCAGGTGAGATGTTGGGTGGAGGGACCCTGTACAGGTCTTGCTCCTCATCATCATAGAGCTTGGAGGGTTTCCTCTCACCCTTGTAAGCCCGGAGGTCGTACAGGCTTCCCGATCTCACCACCTCTAGCTTGGACTCCCTGTCCGGGGACGGGGTCCAGACATCTCTTCCACCCTCCAGGAAATATGAGGGTGACTGGGACCTCCTCTTCCAGCTGTAGCCATTTTCCACCCTCTGGGTGCTGTGCTGAGCAGAGCTGAACACATCATCATCGCTGCTGGCCCTCAGGTCTGCCAGCGAGTCGTGCCTGTGCGAGGCCTGTGGCAGCTGGAACACAAGGTGCCTGGTGACTCTGTCCATCTCCTGGCAAGAGTCACTCCTGTGCCAGCCTTGTCCTAGACAGGGGACGCTGCTCAGTTTTGAGGTCACCCTCAGAGTCCCAGTTCAGCAGAGGCCAAGGGTCTTGACCTGGCTGGCCCTGCAAGCAGAAGGGGAGAGCAGCCATTAAGAAGAGCAGAAGGAGCAGAGGTTGAGGTGCAGCCCCTCTCCCAGCCTGGCTCCAGTGTCCTCAGCGTGGGACAGAAACTGCCACACCAGCCTGGCCCGCGTGGGGCAGGAGCAGCCAGAGCACAAAGCACCATTCCCAGCAGGAGCTGCCACAGAGCCAGAAGTGCACCCCACGCTGCCCCCCAGCCTGGCCGGGCTCTGAGGGAGCACAGCCAAACTCTGCCAGCGCTGCCTGCACTGCCAAATGTAGCAAGACCTCAGCCACAAGCTCCTGGTGACACCACATGCAGCTGGGCACCGCTCCGGGCACGGAGAGCCACGTGCCCAGGGCAGGGAGGGAGCTCCAGTCCCGGGCAGCACGGGCAGGGAGAGGCAGTGCCAGGCCGGGGCCGCTCCTGCATGGAATATCTTCTTGTGCCATTTACAGAAAGGAGCCTCCAAATAGCCCAGCTTTAGAAACAGCGGGGTCATAAAAACAGTTTCATGGCTCATAAAACGAGGGGACTTTAACCCCCCTGGCACACAGGGCAGGAGGGAACAGCCCCAGCCTCGGGGTCAATCCTCCAGAGCCACCTGGAACAGCCAGACAGGGAGGGGCAGCACAGGTGGGTCCCCCATGAGACGGCAGCTGCCACGCCATGGCAGATGCCATCCCTGGCTCCAGAACTGGTGACACATGTCACCTGCAGACAAGTTGGATGTGCCTGGAGCCAGCAGCACGTCCTGTGCCCACTATTTGCCGAGGTTTCACCACGGCTTTGGCGTCACCTGTGAGCCCCAGCAGGTGAGGGTGTGTCACCGCTGGGCACTCACGGCCTCCTGGGAGTGTGCAGCAAAACTGGAGCAAGGCCACGGGGACAGCAGGGGCAGCCCAGAACCTGAGGGCCACGGTCCTGGCAAGCACAGCTGAGGATGAGGCTGGCCAGGTGGAGGCAGGTGCCCGGTGTTCCCTGCATCCGGAGCATCCTGGCTCATCCCCAGGACCAGAGCACTCCGTGCCTGCCTCCTTCCTGCAGCGATTCTGGTGACCTCCAGCCCTCCCGGGATGCACCATCCTCCCTCCCGCAAAGCAAGCGGGGCTGGGCTCCAGCCAGGAGCTTTTTAAACCATTCCAGGGGCAGGAGCACATGGGTCTCATTAGCTGGGACATCCTGGCCAGCCCCGGGCGATGCCTCACCGCTGGAACTGCCGCCCAGCCCTGTGCCCAGCCCTGGTGGCTCAGCCTCTCTTCCTGAAGCTGTGCCCGGCTGAATTTACCTGTTAATTCCCCTGCTGTGATTCACTCTTGCTCTTTTATTGCCCCCAGTGACGAGGATAACGAAAACCGTCTGCCCACGCCTCTTACCATGTTTGGGGGGGATGAAATCCCGGCTCGAAGGGGACCCCCCTGACCGGGGAGCGCTGGCAGCCGGCACAGGAGGGGAGCAGGGACACACAAACCAGCTGGGCTCTTATCAGGGCTCCCTGCCAGCCCCACGCAAGCAGAACGGCCCCTCCCAGAGCTGCACCCAAAACATTCGACCTCCCCCAGCTCCATCTGTGGGACTGCAGGGGCTCGGGGGTCCTGGCCTTGCCTCCCCGTTCTGGGCTGCCCCCGGCCCGGCCAAGCACCGTGGGAGGTGCTGGGCACAGCAGATGGCATTGCCACCAGTTTGGCCCCATGAAGAGATGTCTGGGGTGCTTTCCAGGGTCCCCCCAGCTTGGGGGTTCTGCACAGGGCTACAGAGCAGCAGCGCACCCACCTTGTGCCCACGCTGAGCCGAAGGCTGCCCCCAGATGGGCCGACACACACAAACATGCCAGCAGAGTCCGTGTCCCTCTGCTGCCCACCCCAGACAGCGCCAGCCCTCCCTGCACACCCTCAGTGCCACCATCCCGGCGTGGGCACCGCTCCCTCCGAGGCCGGGGGGGACACAGCGTCCCCCCAGTGCCCGGCGCTGCCCTCGCCCCCCGGCACGCTGCACTTACTGTCCCTGGAGCTGCCGGGGCAGGGGTCCCCACGCCCCCGGGGTGCCCAGCTGAGCCGTGTCTGCCGGGGCGCGGCCGGGCTGGCGGCGCTGGGGTGTGCGGGGGGCGGGAGGGTGGCTGCGGGGCCCTGATAAGCTCAGCACCAGGGAGCTGTGGGGAATTCCAAGAAGCACGTTGGGCTCAGCGCGCTGTCCCCAAATTCCTGTGCTGCCGTCACCCTGCTGCGGCTGGTCCCATGCCCCGGGGGGTGCCCCTGGCCCCGACCCGTGGGACTCACCAATGCCCCGATGCACCAAGGTGCCAACACCCCGACGTGCCAACGCCCAGCGTGCCCGATCCCCCGGCACGGTGGTGTGGCCATGGAGCCCCAGACCTTGCTCCAGCACTCTCTGCCCCTCCGTGAACGGAGCTGAAGCTTCAGCAGAACCTGCATGTCCTGCTCTCCCCACAGAGGGACATGGCAGAGGAGGGGATGGCAGCAGAGCCCTGAGCCCGCAGCCGCCCCGTCGGGCTCTCCTGTCACACCACGGAGCCTCCCAGCTGATAACCCCGTGTTGGCACAGGCGGGTGCCCTGCTGCCACAGCAGCCCTGGCACTGCCGGTCCCAGCTCCCTCCTTCCCTGGGGACACGCCACCCGCTCTGGACAGCTCTGGCACCTGCCGGGCTGTGGCACATGTCCTTGGTGCCCTTGGTGCCTGGATCTGGCTGGATCCCAGCGGAGCGGGCGACATGGCCAGTGCTCAGAGCTGCCCTCCCTCCTGGCACGGGGTGTCACAGCCAAGCGGGCGATGCCGTGCCAGGCGCTCAGCCCTGTCCCTGTGGGACATCCCTGTCCTCGTCCCCTCTGCCCCCACCGAAGCCCACACCTGCCAGGGAGCCCCTTCCAGCCCCGCTGCTGCCCAAGCGTGGCGCTGGTGTCAGACAGAGCCCGGCTCGCCCCAGCTGTGGGGCTGGGGGTGCCACTTACCCCCCTGGTGCCCCGGTTCCTGCTGGGGCTGGCACTGCCTGGCCTGGGGACGGTGGCCGGTGGCTGTGGCTGCCAGGCTGCTCTGCGTTTCCGGGCAGGTGAGCGGAGCCTGTTTTACCCTGGGGCTGAGCCAAAGTCCACAGGTGATGCCAAGGAGCCAGAGCACTCCACGCCCGCCGCAGGGCGTGTGCTGGCACCTGGGCTGGCACTGGCAAGGGCTGAGGCCCCACTGCCCCAGGAGAGAGCCCTGGAATCCCAGCCCTGGGCAGGAGCAGGACCTGCATCAGCCTGGGGATGGACAGAGACCCTTGGCCACATGGTGATGGCACCTGGGGGCACCCAGGAAACCAGGCTGCCACGTCCCCTTGACCTGGGCATCACACCCCTCATCCCTTTGCTCCCAGCATCCTGGGTGCCCCATGCCCCTTCCTCCCCACCTCCTCTGCCCACACAATGAGGGAACAGCAGAACCCATCCCAAACCTTCCACCCCCATCCTCCCAGCATCCCTGCAGCCCAGCCTCCTCCCACCCAGCGGTGGCTCCAGGCTGGTTGTTCACACAGTTTTATTTGCTCGGTTTGGGTGTTTTACAAACAACGGGGTGGGGGGGATGGGATGGCAAAAGGAAGGGAAGGGAATTCAAACGGCTTCGGCACAAGTGAAAAGCTCAGGGGCACGGGAAGTGCACTTCAGCAGAGCTGGGAGTGGGACGGGGGCTGTGGGGCGGGGTGGGGACGATGCCAGGCCCACCCCCCACTCCTCTCACACCCCAGCCCCGGCCCGGGGGCCTGGTCCTGCTCCCCCCCACCCCCGGGGCCGGACTGGGCTGGGGGTCAAAGCCAACCGAGGGGCAGGGGGTGCCAAGGGGGGGGCTGGGGGGATTGCAGGGCCCGGGGTGGGGCGGGCGGTGTTGGCCCCTGGTGTGGGGTGGCAAGAGGCAACATTCCCCCCAGGCCTATGGGGGCAGATGCCCTGTGGCACCCAGCCCGTGCCCTGCTCTGCAGCAATGGGGCTCCAGCGATGCCCAACAGTGGATGGGGCAGGAGAGGCCCCCGTGCCCCTGGCAGTGCCCCCCTGAAGCCCCCCTTCCCCAGCCCTGCCTCTCCCAGGGGCTGGGGGTGCCTGGCTGGGGCTCAGGACAGGGGTGGCACCAGGAGCCCTCCCCCCCAGCCCTGCAATGACTCTACTGGGGGACAAACTGCAGCCTGGGTGGTACCTGGGGGAGAACGGGGATGTCACAGGGACAGGGGGTGTCACTGCTCACACAAGGGGAGTGTGGGGGAAGGAAAGCCCATCCTTGGGGGAGCTGAGCCCCATCCCTGGCTGCTCGACCACCGGTGTCCTGGTGGGCTGGGCAGCTTGGATGCTGCTCCACACATTTTGGGGGATCCCTGGGGCCTTGCCCAGCCTCACGGCAGAAGGAACCCTCTCCCCCTTGAACAAGGATCCCTCGCTAGTGGCTGCACCTGCCCAAAGCTCCTGGACAAGTATGTGGATGCTGCCAGCCCAGCTGCTGCAGCTCAGGGGTAGCTGATGTGGGCACGGGGGACCAAAAACCGTGGGGGCCCCCCTGCCTGCCCCAGCTGGTCTCAGTGGGGAGAAAACGCTGGTGCTGGTGGTGAAATCCCCACTGAAGAGCTGGGGTGCAGGGTGGGGCGGCAGGGGGGCTGCCCTCTGTGGGACACCAGACCCCTGGCAGCTCCCAGTGCCAGAACTGGGCTGAACTGGGCTGCCCCACTGCCCCGGGGGACCCAAAGCTGCAGCCCAGGAGCCCGGGATGTGGCTCTGCAAAGCTGCCGGGTGGCAGAGGCAGCAAGGGGACAGCAGGCTGGGCCACGCTCCTGCTGCCACGAGGAAACACAGGACCCCCACCCCACTCCTGCCCCACACG
Organism: Motacilla alba alba; assembly: GCF_015832195.1. NCBI lineage: Eukaryota > Metazoa > Chordata > Aves > Passeriformes > Motacillidae > Motacilla > Motacilla alba. The sequence continues at coordinate 2,185,195 of NC_052043.1, read as the reverse complement.
GCTGGGCCCCTCAAGTTGCCCTTCCCTCGCTGGCACTGCCCCAGGAGGACACGGGCACTGGGCACGGCACAGTTCAGCCCCCTCAGCTGGCAGAGCCCAGTGGCACCGGCGGGCAGCCGAGACAGAGGAATGGCTGTCACTGCCAGCCCCAGAGCGAGGGGCTCCAACACCTGCAGCTGGGCCCGGGAGGAGCGGAGCAGGCCTGGGGACAGGCTGGGCTGGCCCTGCAGGAGCCCCCCGTGGGCCTGGCCATTTGCACAGCCGAGCACCAGGGAGGGGAGGACGCTGCCCTCGGTGCCATTCCCTCGCCCGGACACGCTCTGTCCTCGGGGCTCGGGGAGCGCAGGGATGAGGACATGAGATGGAGCAGAGGCGTCCACGGGCAGCCAGCGGCCAGCAGAGCCGGGGCTGGCCCCGCTGCAGGATGATGGAGGCACAGAGGGAGAGGCTGGCGCAGGGCTGGGTCCGATGCCCACCGCGGGCTGGGCCGAGAGTGGGTCGCGCTGCTGGCGGCTCCCGGGGAGTCATCTACGGACACAGAGTCGTCCTCCGATCCCCTGCCCGGCGGCTCCATCCTCCCACGGCGGGCGGGACAATGCCGGTGACACGGGGAGGGAGAGGCCCCGCCGCCGGTGGCAGGTGGGGACGAGGCGGGGCCGTGATGGGGTGGGCGCACCGTGGGGCGAGGGGGGGTCACTAATAAATACCACAGGCAGCGCTGGTGGGGGGCGGCACGGGGCTGGCATCGGGCAGATGGGGCGGGCGGTGCCGCTGCCCGCTGCGGCCCCGTGGGCACCGCGATGGATCTCCCCGGCTCTGCAGAAAGAGGGTCTGTGTCCGGTGTGGGGGGGGGAGCCCGGGGGGGAGGGGGCTCGGCGGGGGCTCACATCACCGTGCAGCACTTGCAGCGCTGCTTCTTCACGTCTGTCTCCTGCTCGGCCTCCTTGGCATCCGCGGCGTTGGCGCCCGGCTTCTGCCCGCCCGCCCCCTCCTCGCCCAGCGGCTGGGCGGCCGCCGGCTCCAGGGCGGTGCCGTTGGGCGGCGTGTGGTCCTTGAGAGCCGGCTCCGCCTTGCCCTCGGCATCCTCGATCACCACCAGCTCCGCCTTGATGGTGCCCTCCAGCCCCAGCACCTTCTTGGTCTCGTTCTCATCCTCCACGTTCTGGTAGCCCATGAAGATCATGGTGACGGGCTGCTCCTGGCTGGGCTCTGTCCCCTCGCCCGGTGGCACCTTGGCTTGCAGCCCCGTGATCTCCCGCCGCGGCGTCGCCTTCTGGCTGCCCGGGGCGCTGCCGCCCCCCTTGCCGGCCTTGGCCGGGGTCTGGCGCCCGGCAGCTTCGCTCAGGGTGGCCTCGTCCGCCTTGTGCAGGAGCTCGTCGACCTCGGAGGAGCTGAGAGGGTGGGCCCCGTTCTGCAGGGCCCCGTCCTCGGCACTCACCGCGTGCACCACTGTGGGGACAAGAGGAGGGATGGTGAGAGGGGCTCGACGTGACCCGGCAAAGCTCCTGCTGGCAGGACCCGCTCAGCCCCGGCTCCCGTGTGGCCACGGCGCGGCCCCTTCCCCTCTCCAAAGGTCCTGCCGCTGAGGCTGGGACTGCCACAGCACCCCAACCCTCCCCTCAGCGGAGCTGCTGCCAGACCCTCTCTCATCACCTGGCAGCAGCCAGGGAGACCGAAAGAAAAGCCCAATGGAAGGAGCCGTTCCCAGAGCCTCAGGCTCAGCGAGCCCCGCGGGAGCCACGGCCGTGTGCCAGGCCACCGACAGCCGGCCAAGCTGCCCGTGGCAGGACAGCATCTGCTGGCAGCCAGCTCGGCCAGGGCTGGCGTGACGCTTTGCAGCAGGTCACCACTGCCACCTCTGAGCCCCCAGCGACGCTGGGCAGTTGCTGCCCCTCTGCGTTCCCACCACATCCAGCAGCACCATTGCACGTGGTGGCCCCGGAGGAGATGGGGCTCTCGTGGCTGCTCGTGGCACTGAGGCAGAGATGTCGTCGTGGCCAGAGCAGCCAAAGGCTCCTTGCGTTTTCCACTTGACCTGGGGCGTGATGTGATGGTCAGTGAGCTGCCTCAGTGGGCGGCCAGGGAGTGAGGGACAGTGACCAGCCTGGCAGGGCCAGCAGGGCCACGGCCACTCGGAGGGGCTGAATGGGAGCGCTGTGGTTTCCTTGGAGAGGGGGTTGCTCCACTCAGCCACCACCGTTCCCAGTAGGGTGCCCCAGTTCCACAGCTGGTCCTTGCCACCACGATGGTCCCTTGGGTTTCACCAGGCCCTCTGGAGCAGGTTCCCAGATGTTCCCAAAAGCAGGAGCTGCAGACAGGGACCAGTCCCTGGTGCTGCCCTTCTACCATCCTCAGCAGCCACGCTGCCTGCTGCCAGCCCGTGGGACAGGCCAGCATGGTGCTAGTGCCCGTTCCCTGCCCATGTGACAGGCTCCTGGGTCCTGGACAGCACAGATCCTCCTCTCTGCTCTCCAGCAGTGCAGGGTCACGATGTGCAAACCAGGGCTGGCCACGCTGCCATGACGATCCTGCGATCCACTGGGCTGGAGTTGGTGAGGGATTGCCCTCACAGAGCCGGCAGGAGCAGCCCCCACACTTCCTCACCCTGCTGGGTGCCTGCTGGGATGTCCAGGTGGCCGCTCCCTGTCCCCTGCCACCGGCGTGGGCTGGCCCGTACCTTTCAGCTCATCCTCGTACACTTTCACCCCCTGCACACAGTGGTTCTGGGGGAGCATGGTGGTGCTGGACAGGACCTTGGTCTCCCCAGTCACTCTGTCCTTCTCCACTGTGATCTCCACCGAGTACATGGCTGGGACACAAAGAGGACAGCGCGTGTTACGGTGGCCCTGGCCCTCCCTGTCCCTTGCTCTGCGGCTGGCAGCAGAATGGAGCGCGGCGGTAGCGCTGTGGTGCTCAGCAGGGCTCAGCAGGGCTCAGCAGTGCCCAGCAGGGCTCAGTGGTGCTCAGCAGTGCCCAGCAGGGCTCAGTGGTGTCCAGCAGGGCTCAGAGGTGCCCAGCAGGGCTCAGTGGTGCCCAGCAGTGCCCAGCAGGGCTCAGAGTGCTCAGCAGGGCTCAGTGGTGCCCACCAAGGCTCAGAGGTGGCCAGCAGGGCTCAGAGGTGGCCAGCAGGGCTCAGCAGGGCTCAGTGGTGGCCAGCAGGGCTCAGTGGTGGCCAGCAGGGCTCAGTGGTGCTCAGCAGTGCCCAGCAGGGCTCAGCAGTGCCCAGCAGGGCTCAGAGTGCCCAGCAGGGCTCAGCGGTGCCCAGCAGGGCTCAGCAGGGCTCAGTGGTGGCCAGCAGGGCTCAGAGGTGCCCAGCAGGGCTCAGAGGTGCTTAGCAGAGCCCAGCAGGGCTCAGTGGTGCCCAGCAGGGCTCAGCAGGGCTCAGAGGTGCTCAGCAGTGCCCAGCAGGGCTCAGCGGGGCTCAGCGGTGTTAGCAAGGCGGCAGCGAGGAGCGGTGAATGGCAGAGGCAGGGGTGACATCCCTGGCACATCCCTCCTCCTGGGACCCGTGTCCATCCTGGTGCTGCTGGCATCACCTTACCCCCACGGCTGCTGAGGTTCTCGGGCTGAGCCGTGTCCGTCTGTCCAGGCAGAGAGCAGTGCTGGGGCCTGGGCTGGGAGCCAGGCTCATGCTCAAGGAGGTACAGCCCCCACTGAGGGGCTGGCACTGGGACAGCCCCTGTGCCCCCATGGGATGGGAGATTCTTGGCATCTCTCCTTCCACTCCTGGCCAGTCCCTGCCAGCAGTGGGGTCCTCTCAGCCCTGTGCCTGGTGCTTAGCTCCGAGGATCCCAAGATGGGCTCTGCCCCAAGCTGGTCTGGTCTGAGCCACTGCCCCAAAGCAGAGCAAACCCCTCCAGCAGCAGAGCTGGCTGCAGCCCCCCCAGCTCGGGCAGCCTGGCCCCGCAGCCCCCCGTGCCTGGCACTCTGCTGCCTCGCCCCGGCACTGAGAAGCCGCAAACAGAGCGGGAAGGATGAAACTGGAGCAGAGGCGTGGAACAGGGCTGAGGCAGAAGGGCCCCGAGCCACAAACCAACCGTGGGGTGAACGCAAACCCAAACCCTGCCCTGGGCTTGGAAAGGCATCGAGCGGCGCGGCGGGAGCGGCTGCGAGCTGAGGGTGGTGCAGAGGGGAGGGGGAAGCAGCCTGGAAGGAGCACTCCTCCCAGGGCAGCGGGCACCTACCCGCCTTCATCATCTCACTGCCTTCCACTGCCTTCATGGGGCTGCTGGAGACCCTCTTGTCAGCTGGAGATGGAGAGGAGAGACGACTGCCTGAGGGCTGCTGTGCCCACGGGTCGGGCCCCAGGGAGGGCAGCGTGTCCCCCCACGGCTGGCACCTGGGAGGGCTCCCCCGCCCAGGGCACCACTGCCCGGGAGGGGGAGGGGACGTGGGGACAGGGCTCTCGTCTGGCTCTCCCCACCCATCTGGCCTCAGGGCAGCAGGAGGGCATGGCTGGTGCTGAAACGCGGCCGAGGGGGATCAGGATTCACCTACCCTTAACTGTGCCCAGGGGACTCTGCAAAACAGAAGGGAGAGGTTATAGGAGCTTCCAGGACCTGCCACAGACCCGCTGCCTGCACACCCACCACCCACACACCCCCATCCCCACCGGGGCTGGGACCCCAGCCCCACTGCTGGCAGCCCTGCCCATGGCCAGCAGTCGTGCCCACCTTCTGCGTGTTGGGGACAGCCTCAGCCTTCTTCTCCTCCTTGGCTGCTGCCTCTGCCAGGTTCTCCTTGGTCGAAGCCACTGAGCTGCTGTTCTCCAGCATCTCCAGCTCCTTCTCCAGCCTGCAGGGAGAGTCAGGGCTGAGAGGCCGAGGGCAGCGTGGGGCAGGTAACTGTGCTGCAGGCAGCCACAGACCTGTCCACACAGGCTGGCACAGGGGATAGGGGACACACAGATTGTCCCCTGGGCTCACAAGGTCCGGGGACAGACTCTGGCATGGCCGTCACTGTCCCTTTGCAGAGGAAAAGCCAATGGGGTCAGCACCAAGGGATGGCACAGACCCCACCATGGGACACGGGTCCCTCTCTTGGTGGCCAGAGCAGGGCTGCTCCATCATCGGGCTGCTCCTGCACGCATCCCTCGAAACCTGGCTGTGCTTCCCACGAGGGCAACCTGCAGTTCTCAGCCGCCGGCCTGGCAGCACAGCCCCACAGGATGCAGCAGAGGCCCCGGGGAGTCCCCATGGGTTGGCTGCCGCCCCCGGCAGAGCTCCCCCGGGCTCCTCACACGGCGCCGGCGAGGAATGCACCGCGCCATTAGCCGGACACAAAGGCCCCTTCGTGCCTGACCCCTCTCTGCTCCGATGCTCGGTAATTAGCGGCACCGCCGTGACTGATTGCATTCCTGCCGCGCTGCCGGGACACCCCCGAGCCGGGCCGGGGCTCCGTCCCCGCCTGCGGCTGCCCGGGGACAAGGGGGGTGGGCAGGGGCTGAGCCATCTCCCTTCTCAACCTCCCCCAGCCCCTTCCCAAGGGCTGGGCCACCACGAGGGGGACAGAAGCGGGAGCCAGCACCCTGCCATGGTGCTGGGCACCGAGCAGCCCCCCGGGCACCCCAGCCCGAGGCCCCCCACCCTGTGGCTCCCACTGACACCCCACGCATGGCAGCTGGGGACGGCCATGCCCAGAGGGGCTGCAGGGCTGGGCAGGCTCTGGGTCTGCCTGCAGCCCCTGGAGGAAAGCTGGCAAGAACCCAGGCAGGGTTCAGGGTTCAGGCTCCAGGGCGAGCCGCAGCAGCACCGTGGGGGGATGGATCTCCTCTCCCAGCAGCTCCGAGCTCAGCGTGCCCTGCCTTGTGCCCAGCACAGGGGATCCACCTGAATCTCAGCACCCGCCTGCCCAGGGGGCTCTGGAGGGACTTGGGTGCCCTCTAACTGCACCCCAACACCGGCCCTGTTACCTCTGGATGGTTTCCTCCAGCTCCTTGGTCTTCACCTCATCCTCCTGCATCTGTTTCTTCATGGCCTCTTCCTCCTCGGAGGCAGAAGCCGGGGCCCCCTCCAGGAGCCATCTCTCCCGCAGAGCCTTGGACTGGGGAGCAGAAGGGGGTCACGGTCCTGCCCTCGGCAGCCGGGGAGGCTCCGGGGGCTCCCGGGGGATCCTCACCTTGAGATGCTGCAGCTGCCGCCTGTCATCCTCGAGCTGCCGCCTTTTGTTCTCGATCTCCGTCTGACGCTTCCGCTTCTCCTGGGGGAACGGGAGCGGCGGCGCCGGGGTCGGCGCGGGCAGGGGGTGAGCACCGGGCATCGCCGGGCAGGGGGGAGCGGGGCCGAGGGGCTGCCCCCGGGGACTGCGGTTCCCGGCCTCGGGAACACCCCACAGCAAGGCTGGCATCAAGTCCCCGCTCTCTCTGGGACGAACTGAGGCATCGGGGGTGTGGAGGAACTGGGGCAGAGCCCGGGCTCTGTTCACCATCTCAAAATGTCACCTTCCCCCCGGCCGGCCCCGCCGAGCGAGCTGCCAGCCCCCGCGGCCTCTACCTCGTCCCCCCCTCGCTGCCACCCGTCCTGGGGCTGCTCCAGATCGTTTCAGCAGAGTCAGACCCAGCCCAGGCGCGTCACCCGGCGCTTTCTCCTCTGGTCCAGAACAATTTGCCCTTTGTGTGGCAGAGCTCGGCTGGCTTCGGGCTGGGCTGGGCTGGGCGATGGGGCTGCACCAGGGCAGCAGAGGGTTCAACCAGCCCCGTGCCCTGCTCTGAGCAGGGAGGGATCGCTCAGCAGGGCCCCCAACTGCTCCCTAATTAATAGAATTACTGGTGCCCATGGCATGGCTGGAGAGCATCATCCTCAGCCCTTCCTGGGGAAGGAGGGGGAGGGAATCATCACTCGTTTCCCTCACTTGGGGCTCGTCAAGGCGCTGCTTCGTTAATTAAACCTCCCAGCTGCCTGTTGCTTGCTCTGTCCCTGTTTCAACAGCCGTGACACCCCAAGAAGAGCCCCCAGAGGGACACACTGGCCAGGGCCATTCTGAGCCCTCCTTCAGCTGCTGGAGACCTCCAGTCTGTGGCTGATCACCTGCCCCGGCTCTCCTGCACCCTCCTCCCCGCTGGTGGCTGCAGGTGACGCCCTGGGGACGTGGGGACACTGCCCTGAGCAGGACTCACCGCGATGGCCTGCAGCCGCTCCTGCTGAAGGGTGCTGGCCTCCACGACCCTGCAGAGAGCAGAGAGCAGCCGTGAGGAGTGACACCAGTGGCAGGTCACCAGGACAGCGTGGAACCGGCAAACCAGACACAGGTACACGGACAAAGGCAGAGCCCTTCCCTTGTACCAGCTGCTTCCTCCTCGCCCCCCTGGAGCCAAGCACCCCTCACTGCACGGCTCCTCCAGGCGCCTCTTGGCCCTGTCCTGCCCAAATCCGCCGGGCCAGGCGCCTTGCCCAGCCCCTGGAGCACTCGTGTGGTGCAGACCCGTCCTGGCGAGGCTCAGGGGGAGCCGTGAGCACGGAGGGGCTGCAGCAGCACCGGGCAGCTTCCGGCCGCCCCGCGTCCCAGTCAGGCTCACGCTTTCCATTCCAGGCCTTCCCTGGCTGCTCACACCTTCCCCCACTGTGACCTTCCCAGGCTGCACACACGGACACGCTGACACACACGTGTGCACAGACAGACACACACATGTGCACAGACAGACTGACACACACGTGTACACAGACACACCAACACACACATGTGCACAGACACACTGACACACACATGTGCACAGACAGACACACAGACACACTGACACACACGTGTGCACAGACAGACACACAGACACACTGACACACACGTGTGCACAGACAGACACACGGACACACACACACGTGTGCACAGACAGACACACACATGTGTGCACAGACAGACTGACACACACACACGTGCACAGACAGACACACAGACACGCTCACACGTGTGCACAGACAGACTGACACACACGTGTGCACAGACAGACACACGGACGCACACACATGTGCACATACAGACACACTGACACACACGTGTGCACAGACAGACACACAGACACACACGTGTGCACAGACACACTGATACACATGTGCACGGACAGACACACCGACACACACATGTGCACAGACTCACCGATACACACATGTGCAAAGACAGACACACTGACACACACGTGCACAGACAGATTGACACACACATGTGCACAGACAGACACACACACGTGCACAGACACACCGGCACACACGTGTGCGCAGACAGACAGACACACACATGTGCACAGACAGACGGACACACACGTGTGCACAAACAGACACACGGACACACACATGTGCACAGACAGACTGACACACACGTGTACACAGACACGCCAACACACACATGTGCACAGACAGACACACACACGTGCACAGACAGACACACAGACACACACCTGTGCACAGACACACCGGCACACACGTGCACAGACAGACACACCGACACACTGACACACCAACACACGCGAGTGACAGCAGGCTCTGCTGCCCATGCCACCCTGCCAGCTCTGCAGCACAGCCGTGCCGGGTGCCGCGCTGCCAGCCAGTGCCCTGCCGCCTCCCTGGCCGGGCCCAGCTCTCCCAGGTGCCCCGGAGGGCTGCAAGGAGGGGTTATCCCCCAAGCCCGCGGCCGCCTGCCCACGCACCCGCCTCCCCGTGGTGTCCCCGTGCTGGGGCGGCCCGGTGCCAGCAGCGCGGCCCCCGGGCTGGCAGGAGCCCCCCGAGCCGCGGGGCACCGGCTGCCGGAGCCGCAGCGGGGCCGGCTGGGACCGGGATGCTCCAGCGCCACGGGAGCCGCTGGCTGCTGGCCAGACGGTGCTAACGAAGTGCCGAGCTGTGGCGGTAATTAGGGCGGGAGGCACCGAGCTATTGTCAGGCCGTGGATCATCTCTGCTTGCTCCCTAGAGCGAGGGACGGAGAGGTGGACTCCGTGCTCCCAGGGAGGCAGTTTGCCGAGGATGGTTTTACGCACGGGGTGCTGAGCCCCACACATGACACCCCGGGCTCTGGCCTCAGGTGCCAGCCATGGCAGCCTCACACGGGCTCCCCAGAGGCTTTCCACCGCTCAAACGGGCTCTGCAGGGTGAGAGGAGCCCCTGCCTCCGCCTGCTCCCTCCTCGAAGTCGGCAATTAACTGCGAGCTGCTCAGAGCCGCCGTCCTCCCCTCACCCCACACCCTGGGGATCCCTGCGATGCGCAGAATCCAGGCCAGGAAAACAAACGGGGAAGGTGTCGCTTTTGTGGTGTTATTTTGGTGCTGTTTGCAGCGAGGCTGGGACCGCTCCAGCGGCGCAGGCGCATGGCGCCGCTCTCACAGCCCTCTGTCCCCCGTGTGCCGTGTGTCCCTCGCCAGCCCCACACACCCAGGGCTGCCCTTCATCACGGGGTCCCCCCTGCTCTGGGGCCACAGGTCCCCTCAGCCCAGCCCTTGGCACCCCACACTCCCAGGGCGTTGAACTGGGCCCTGTTTCTCTCCTGGATCTTGCCCTGTTCCACGGATCCAAACTTTTACAGCATTCCTGAAACATTCTGTTCTGCTTTTCCTCCCTCCTCCATCCTCTTTTTATTTTCCATTATTTGCTACAGTCTCCACATTCCCAGGTCAGACGCCAGGAATCTTCCTGGCCCGGGGAGAGCAACGCAAAACGGGCTGGACGGCCCTGCTGCAACCCCTCAGCCTGCTCAGACCCGTCCCGGGGGGCTCTGATCCATCCCGGGGGGCTGAGCAGGGACCACCCCAGCACCCCCAGGCCCTGCCTGCCGGGACCAGGCGCTGAGGGGGTCCCAGGCTCCCCAAATGCCCATCCTGCCTGCCGTGACCGGTCTCTGGGGGGGCTGTGAAGGGGCCCCGTGGCCCCGGGGACTGATGAAGGCGGTTCCCTGGCGATGGTTCCCTGGCATGGTTCCCTTCCATAGTGCCATGGCAACGGCGCTATGGCAACGGGCGAGTGCCAAGGGGATGCTCAAGGGGATGTGGGGGGATGCTCGTGGTGGCAGAGGGACCACAGGGCCCCCCCAGGGTCGGGGGTCGGGGTGGGGTGCCCTCCCCAGGCCTGGCACCCCAACAGAGTGCCAGCCAGAGCCGTGGCATCACTGGGGGCTCCACTGGTGTTCTGATCCATCCTGGGTGCCAGCCAAGGTGGGAAGGTGACCCCAGGGCCACCGAGCTCCTCAGGAGCCGCCAGCCCGGACAAGGAGCAGGGAGAAGGAGCAGGGACATGGGGGATGACACCCTGGGAGCTCCCAGCAGCCATCCCCAGGCCCGAGGCCGGACCCACACACGCGTGTGAGCACACACACGCCCGTGCCCGAGCCCGTGCTCTCCCTGGGCTCTCCAGCTCTTTCCAGCCCTGCTGATGCTGCCGTTTCCCACCATCACAAGGGAAGCCCGTGACCTTTTGTCTCCTCCCGCCTGACATGAAACAATAATGTTTATTTGCCTTCCTCCGTTTTTTCCCATTAGCTCATCCAAATGTGTGAAGAGCCGTTTCAAGCTGCTCCTCTGCTCCCCTGACCTCCCGGCCCTCCCCACCCACTCAGCTCCGAGCTGGGGGAGCGCAGGAGAGCGCCCTGCAGGGGCACCACCCCCGTGCAGGCCCGGGGTCGGCGGCAAAGGCAGCGCTCGAGGGATCGGCGCTGATTTCCAGCTCCATCCCCGTGCCGGGAGCCGGGCCCGGAGTGACGCGGCCGTGGGGAGGCTGCGAAGCCCTGTCACAAAGCCATTAACAGCGGGGCCGGGATCGAACGCCCCCGATGGCAGGCGCGGGAGGGGAGGGGAGGGGAAGGGAAGGGAGGGGAGGGGGCTGCAGCCGCCCCGGGGCCGCCGTGCATCGACCACGAAGGCAAAAGCATCAGCGGCAGCGGCTCGGGCGGGGATGGCCAGAAATGCGCTCGGCCAACGAGCGGCGGGGCCAGCACAGGCTCGGGACCCTGCCCAGCTCCTGCCCTGCCCCACGCTGTCCGCCTCCTCCGGCAGCTCCCGCATCACCCCGGCGCCCATCGCGCTCCTTCCCCGCTGCCTGCGCAGCCTCAGCCGTCGCCGCTGCCCGGGGAGGGGACGGGGACAGGGGGAGGCGGGGGGAGGAGATGGCAGCCCCAGGCTCCCGAAAACGCAGATGCATTAGAGCAAGCGGAGCTGCCTGATTGATTCTTCGGGCTGAGACGTGGGCTGGGAGTGCCAGGAGAAAATGGATCCCATGAATATTTGATGAACGGAGGCTTGGGGAGGGAGTTTGATTGGAAAATTACAGATCTTTCAAACAATGGTTCAAGTGCCCTCCAAACGCTTGGGTTTCCAGCTCCCTTCCAGTTAGAGGAGCAAGGCTCCACCAGGAAACTCCCCCCACGATTCATGAATGAGAGCGGAGCCGGCCTCTCCCCACCCCCAGGAGCACCGGCCGGCCAGGACAGGCAGTGCTGGCACTGGCCAGGATGTGGCACCTGTCTCCTGTCACCAGCCATCCCCGGGCTCCTGTTCCCGTGTGCCAGCGTGGCTGTCCCACAGCGATGCCACGAACACAGGCACACGCGATGTTCCGAGGAGCCAGCAGGAACGCGGATCCGGGCACGGGCACCCCTGGGAGCCCCGACACCCCACAGGGAGCTCAGTCCTCGGCGCCAAGCCCAGGGGCTGGGCCCAACCCTCACCCAGCCACGCCGTCAGGAAACACCTGTCTGGGGCAGGATCCACCCGGCTCCTCTCCCTCCTCCGGGCTCATCCTTGCCCCTGACTGGGGCTCCTGTCTGGGACCTGGGGGCTGCTTGTCTCTGGGTGCGCTGCACAGACGCGGGAGCCTGGGCTGTGCCTCCAGCCCCGGTCCTGGCGCCTCCACTCAGCCCTGTCCCAGGGCACGGCACCTCCTCAGCTCTCCTGGGGCAGCTCTGCTGCTGGAGGCCCAGCTCAGCTCCCAGCTCAGCTCCCAGCCCAGCTCCCAGCCCAGCTGCAGCCACACGAACCCACCCCCAGGGAAAGGGGCTGTTTCTGGCCAGGAAGCACGAACACCAACAGCAGCAGCTTCCCAGGAAACCTGCTCCAGTTCCTCCCAGTTCCTCCCAGCAAGGCAGGTCCAGCTGAGAGGCCCCGTCCTGCAGCTGAGCTCTGAACCCTGTGATCCGCCAGCCCCAAGCAGGGCTGGGTGCTGCTGTGGGTGCTGCTGTGGGTGCTGCTGTGGGTGCCATTATGGGTGCTGTTGTGGGTGCTGCAGTGGGGAGCTGTTGTGGGGAGATGTTGTGGGTGCTGTTGTGGGTGCTGCTGTGGGTGCTGTTATGGGTGCTGTTGTGGGTGCTGTTGTGGGTGCTGCTGTGGGGTTTATGGCCTCCTCTGGGAGAGCTGTTGTGGGTGACAGTGCTGCTCCAGCTGGACACAGGGACAGGACAGAGCTGGCCCCCTCTGGTTCCTCGCTGGCCAGGAGGCAGCAGGGTCTGCTCTGGGTTTTACTTCTCCCTGGATGCCAGCAGAGAGCAAGGGCTTGAGTCCCTTCCCAAAGGACTCATGGGTTGTTTCTCAGGCAGAAATCTCCCTCCTTCCCCTGCAACTGCCACCTTCCCATCAGGGAAGGCAGGACCAGGAGAACCCTCGCTCCAAGGAGCCCCTCAAAGCCAAGGGGAGGCAGCCAGTGAGACAGAGCAGCAGAGCAGCCAGATGTGACTGCAGAATCTCCAGCTGCTCACGAGCACTGACAGCAGCGGGAGCAGAGGGCACAAGAGCAGCTCCAGCGGGACCAGCACAGCCTTTACCAGAGTTGGAAAGTTTCTGCCAAACCTCCCTGGGCACCAGTGGATTGTGGCAGCCAGGACCCTCCTCCAGCCACTGCCCGTGCCAAGGCAAAGCAGGAGCCAGGGCAAAGGCAGCAGTGCCCGCCCCAACACCCCTTGGCAGAGCCAGGCCAACAGCAGGGGAGCATCTTGCCATGTCCCCAGCTGCCCTGGGGCCCTCCTAATCCTCCAGCCCCTCGGCCAGGCTCTGGAGCTGAGTGGCTGGGGGGGTTGTGTTGTTTTGTTTTGTGGCTGTGCCCCCCACCCGGAGTCACTGGTAGATTTTCACTCAAAAGAAAGACACGCTGGCAGGTGCAGTGTATGGAGGTGGCAGGGGAAACCCTTTGCACCCCTCCGTGGGCTCTTCAGCCCTTGCTGGGAGGGTTGGTCCAGAGCAGCGTGAATGTGGAGCCCAGGAGCAGGAGCCACCAGCCTGCCCGGCACCATCCCCCAGCGCAGCTCCAGCCCCAGCCGCCTCTGCCCCAGGAGAGCCTGAGCCCAGCCCGGCAGCTCCTCACCCCCTCCCCAGGGCACGTCACACCCCTGGGCTCTGCCCTTCCCCTGGCTGCTGCCTTTTGACAAATCACACACGTTTTCCTCCCCAAAGAGGCTCTTTCCTGCAGGGACTGTGGCGCCGTGGAGCTGCCCGGAGCCTTGGCCCTGCCTCTGGCCCCTCCAGCAGCACGGGGAGGCTCTCTGCCTCCCCAGCCCCGCAGCTGCTGCACCCCAAGTCCCACAACATCCCCCCAGCTCAGTTCCAGCCCCAAATCAGCCAGAGCCCACCCTGGCCCCAGGACACCCCCAGCCCACCCCTCGCCAGCGCCCCATGGCCTCTCGGGGCCCCCAGGTGGGGGACAGGCTGAGAGGGACCTGTTGAGCACGCGTTGTCTCAGAAGCCAGTGGCAAGAGGATCCATGCAGGGTGAGGTGCCCACCAGGAGCAGAGGGTGGCTGACCCCGAGCTGCCTGGAGGAACACGCAGGGCCAAAGCCAGGCAGCTGCTGGGGTGTCCACCATGGTGGGCACCGGAGCCACGGGAGGGAAGGAAAGGCCTGGGTGAGACAGGGCCAGCGCTGCCTCCCAGCACCTCGAGCAGCCCCCCAGCCCTTTACCCTGCTGGCAGCAGCTGCTGGTGTCCCTAAAGGGGCGAAACCAGCGCGGGTAGGACAGTCCGTGGCCACAAGCCCCTAGTGGCCTCTGCCTGTTCCGTCCTTCCCCCACCCGCCCGGCTCCGAGCTCCCAGCGACCGGTCAGGGCCCCGCCGCAGCACACAAAGGATGAGGCCGAGGTCCGAGAGCGTCCGTCTGTCCAGACTCCTCCGCTGGGACCCGATTCGCGAGGATCCCCCGGCCACAGCCGCTTCCCTGGGCAGGGGCTGGGGGTGCAGCGCAGGGAGGGGTCCGCAGCTCTTTCCACCCACTCACCCCACCGCACGCAGCAGCAACAACAGGTTCAAAACACGAAAATAAACGCCCTCCCCACCCCCCCCCCCCCCGCTTCCTGCACCGCTGCCAGCCCCGACGCCCCCCGCACCCTCTGCACCCCCGCAGCCTCAGCGGGGCCTGTGCCGCTGCCCCCCGAGCCGGCCCTCCGGGACCGGGGAGGGGCCGCACCTGCTGAGCGGCGCTGGGGGGGAAGGAGGCCCCGGAATCGGGGTCCCGAGCCGCGGAACCGAGGGGATGGGAGCCCCCGAGATTGGGGCCCTGAGCTCCGGTATCTGGCGGGATGTGAGCCCCCGGTTTTGGGGGTCACAAGCACAGGAACGGGGGGGATGCGAGCCCCACCCCCGGTTTTGGGGGTCCCAAGCCTCAGCATAGGGGGATACAAACCACTAGTATCGGAGTCCTGAATCCCCAGGGGGATGCGAGCCTCCGGTTTTGGGGTGCTGAGTGCCCAGGAGCAGGGGGATATGAGACCCCAGGTTCGGACTCTCCAGCCCCGGCATCGGGGGTGTACGAACCCCCGGTAAGAGCTCCGTGAGCCGGCGGAGCGAGCTTCCCGCAGCCCCGGCGCGGGGGTCCCGAGCCCCGGCCCCCGCTCCCCGCTCCCCCCCTCCCCGCTACTGCGGTCTCAGCCGGCGGGGCCCGGGGGGGCCGCGGCCCGGTACCGGGGTCCCGGCGCGGCTCCGGTACTCACTCCATGGTCCCGGCGGCGGCTCCGGCGGGGGCGGGTGGCGGCGGAGCGGGGCCGGCGGCCGCCGGCGTCCCGGCGCTCAGGGCCCGGCGGGCGGCGGCATCCCCGGCGGGGCTGCGGGATGCGCAGGGATGTCGGGACCGCGCCGGTGCTCCCGCCTCCCTCCCGCACAGCTCCGTCTGCCGGGCGCGCCCCGCCACTGCCGCCGCCCATCATCCGGCCTCGGGGCGCGCCGGGTTCCATCTGCTCCCGGGGGTCCCAGCCGGGTCCCGACCCTCCACCCCTCACCCGGCCTCGGGGACCCCCGAGGCTGTGGCAGCTGCTGGGGGTCCCGAAGAGGGTGCTGGCCGTGCAGTGCCCGGTGCGGGGCGGGTCGGAGGGGCTGCATTCAGGGCCCCTCCATGAACGCAGCCCCTGTCAGGGTGTGTAACCCCCTCCTGTGAATGCAGCCACTCCGTCCTGCCCCGCTCCGGGAACCAGCGACTCTTTGCTCCCCCTTTCCACTCCCCCATTTCCCAACCCAACGGCCACAATGGGCAAACGGCCGCAGGAAGCCCAAAGCCGCCCTCCGTTGGGAAATCTGCCCGCTGCCGAGAGGCAGCTCTGCACTTGGCCCCAGAGCAAGCCGGGCTCTGCACTGAGGGTCAGCACATCCCCCCACCCCCATGCCCCCACCCCCTGCACCCCTTTTTGCGCTCCCCGTTGGTGCAGAACAGAGGAGGAAACTGCCCCTGTGCCCACGGCATCATCCCAGAGCCACCGGGGCTCTGGAGGGGCTGAAAGAGGCATCGGATGGGAGCACAGCACAGTCCCTGTGTCACCCACAGCAGTCCCGGCGACATTCTCGAGTCTCAGAGGTGTCCTGGGGCCCCGCTGCTGCCACCTCCCTGCGGAGAGGCGTTTCATCGCAGCTAGCTCAAGGCACAAGAGGAATCAGGGCTCAGAAGCTGCTCTGCTCCTCATCTCCCACTCCGGGGGAAGCTGCACGGAGCTCCCCGAGCCCTGAATTGCACAAAGCAGCGACACCCGGAGCAGGAAGCAGGAGGGAAATACCCGCCCCCATCCCAAGGCTCAGCCCCCGGAGGGATTTAAGCCCCCCCACCCCGAGCAGCCCCAGCGGTGGTGGCAGCGGCCCTCTCTGTGCCACCATGGTCACAGCTGGGCTCTTCATCCTCAGCCTGGGAGGCTCCGTGCTGCTCCCAGTTCTGGCCCCAGCAGGTAAAGAGAGAACCGGGGTGCCAGGGCACATCCCCAGGGTGGGAGACAGCAACCCCGGACTCCAGCGATCACCTGCACCCACCAGGCGCCCAGGGGAGCCAGATCATCGGGGGAAAGGCAGCAGCACCCCATTCCCGGCCCTTCATCGCCTCCATCCAGATGGACGGGGAGCACGTCTGCGGGGGCTTCCTGGTGTGGCCCAAGTGGGTGATGACAGCCGCCCACTGCTTCATTCCCAGGTGAGCCTCGTCCCCACGTGGGACAC
>NC_052043.1:2108640-2167840 GCF_015832195.1 Motacilla alba alba | reverse complement strand
GCTCCTCCGCTTGATCCTGCACTATCTCCCAGGAAGGTTGCAGGGATTAGTTTGCTAATGTTTGCGAGGAGCTTTGAAGATGAAAAGCCGTGAACAAATGCCAAGAAGTGCTGAGCTGGATTCTCCTCGCCAAGTAATCGTTTCATGTTGCTGGGACACTTCCACTTCTGCGGATGAAGGAAGGCAGGGCGGGAGCGCCAGCGTTCGGGGAGGGCTGGGAGGCTGACATACATTCCCAAGACCTGCCCCTCCAAATCTGATCACCCATTCTGTTTGATTCCTGATCAAATTCTGATCCCTCGTGCTGATGCCCAGACCCCCTCCCTGCTGCTGGCACCAGCATCCCCAGCACCCTGCAGGCACCACAGGAAGCATCACCTGGGGGGCTTCACTTCCCCTCCCCTTCTCAGAAATGTCCTCCTCCTCTCTAGTGCTTTGGGTGCCTCCAGCAAGAGCCACACTTGCCCAACGCCTCTTCTTTTCAAATCTTTGGTCTCAGTGCCGCCAGCTCTGCCCTGAACTGATGGGAGATGCTCTGAGCTCTGTCCATGCTGGGGAAATGCCAGTGCTTGGAGCCAGGACGTGCAAGCAACATGGGAAGGCTGGGATGTGGGAAAGCAGCGACCAGAGACAGCAAGGTCATCATATTCCATCCCATCCCATCGCATCCCATCGCATCCCATCGCATCCCATCCCATCCCACCCCACCCTGCAGAAGCCACAGCTCGTGTCCCTCTCAGCCAGGAGCAGCTCGTGGCTGCAGTTCCACCCCTCCTGTCCACGCACACCGGGTTCCAGCCACCTTAGCGAGCTGATCCCGTTGCCCACACGGCTGAGCCTGGTGGGGTTGGCCCGGCGGTGACACAGGCTCGGTGTGTGTGTGTTTGTGTGTGTTTGTGTGTGTTTGTGTGCGTGTGTGAGTGTAAACAAGCCGTGAGTCAGCGCCGGCGGCCGTGCGGGCTCCCAGCGCCAACGCTGCCTCCGCCGCGGCCAAGGGCAGGAGCGAGGCGAGCCCGGAGGGAAGAGCTGGCGGCACCGGGGAACCGTGTGGGGCTGAACCGGGTCCAGCAGAGCCAGGAAAACCTCCCGGGTCACTGAAGTCTGCTGGCTCCTTGGTGAGGCTGGGGAGAGGCGCTGCTGCAGGAAGCAGAGCTGCACCGGGAAGGGCAGCGGCTGCTCCGCTGATCTTCGCCCCCGGAGCAAGGTGCTGTTATTGGGGTGGGACACACGGGCTGGTGGCTACTCCCATACCACAGACCCCATTGGCACTGCCATCCCAGCCTCCCGGCCTTGCAAGCCTGGTGGATCCCCATCCCACGGGCCTCTAAAGAGCAGAGCCACCACAGGTCACATCCTCGCTGGAGGCCACATCTGCCACACAGCCCTTGTCAGCCAAAGAGCCTCACGGCTCGGCCCAGGCTGGCAGTTGTTAGAAAAGCATGTTTTTCACATTAAAATCTCCCTTGAAGAACAATGGTTTAAACCAAGCATAAAAAAGGAAAGAATCCAAAAAAGAAAAAAAAAGAGAAAGGAAAATTTTTGGTGGAGCCTAAAATCAGCCCCCTGGGACCATGAACTTCCCCTGAGCCTCTCTGCCCTGGCTGCTCCCAGGGGAAGGTGAGCCACTGGAACAGCACAGCTGGGCCACGGAAGGACCACCAAGATGCCACCAGCCCTTCTGATCCAGGGATCGGAGCCATGGAGGGCTGGGGACCACCCTCCAGCAGCGTCCCCCAGGGTGCTGAGGACGGGGCTCAGCCTGTGCCGCTGCTCCCGGGTCACCGTGAGCTGCTGGATCCCCGCCAGATGGGATCCAGACCCACAGCCTGGAGGTGTGAGGCTCCAGGAGATGAGGTGGGGGATGTAAATCTCTCGATCTGTCTGAGCAAATTCAAAGGAGACCGATTCAAATCCGCCGTGACACGACTGGCTCGGGGCGGGTAGACAATCCCGGCAGTGTCTGTAAGGAATCTCGCCGCTTTCCTTTGAGTGGCCTCCAATTTATTAATTAAAATAGGCAATTATATATGATGTGGGGTGGAGGGGAGCAGGGAGACCAGCTGCACCAGTTATTCTCACTTGGCAGGAATTGCTCTGGGAGCTGCTCTGGCTCCAGGAGGTGCTTGTGCTTCCCAGGGCTCAAGGCAGAGCCGGGGATGAGCCCGGAGCTGCCCCTGTGCTCCAGCCCCTGGGCACTGTGGGGTTTCAGCTCCACTCCCCACTTCCTTTAGGAACACAGGGTCCAGAGGCCAGGAGGAATCCCTTGACCCCCCGTCTGGGGCACGTGTCCCCTCCACTGCTCAGCCCAGGTGGGATGGTGGCTCTGAGCTGCTGGAGGAGCCTCCCACCCTGCCCCAGCCCCTCAGAGGTCGGGATTTTCCTCTGGGAGATCTCCCGCCGCCCTTCCCCAGCGGGGTGGCCCGTTTGGGAGCGGGCCGTGTCTAAGGATGACTCGATCCTACCTGGGGAGGTGTCACCTCCTCGTCAGCCCTCTCGGGTGAGGGTGCAGTTTGCCTTTCTGCAGCACCGTGGGAAAATCCTTCCCTGGGTGACTCAAATTTGCTCCTGAGCAGACACAGCTTCCTCAGAGGCCGCGGAGGGAAGGGGGACAGGCAAACACAGAACCCCCGGTCTTGGGGTGCCCGAGCAGCATCGGAGATGGGGTGTCCACGGCATTCCCATGCCCTCTGTGGGGAGGAATCGTGGCTGGGGCCAGAGGCAGGGATGGAGCTGTCTGGGAGCCTCAGCTGGCAGAGAGGGGTGATCCCCTCTCCACGATCAGCACAGCAGCGAGGGATGGGCAGGGGCTGCAGTCCTGACACGGAGGGAAACCCCAAGAGATGATTGAGAGGCTTTTGGGGGACCCTCCCCGGTGCTGTGTGCCCGCTCTGCTGCCCTTCTCTCCGTGTGCATCCACAGGGTGCCGTTTGCATCCCAACGAGCGTTGCCACGTTCAGCTTCCACAGCTCCTGCGTCAGGGAATTCCAGAGGGACAAAGTCAGTGCAGCCGGATCCTTCTACCCTCCCCTATCCCACACCATTTGATCAAGTGGCAACTTGTCCTCTGACGGTGAAACCGGGCGCTGGGGAGCCGCGGGGAAGGAGCTTCCCCTGGGCTGGGAAATGCCCCATCCGGAGCCGCGGGCTCCGCGCTGAGCCTCGGGGCTCTGTCTGGCTCCCGGCCGGGCCACGACGCACTGTCTGGACCCACCTCCCGAATAAAAGGGTTCCAGCTTCCTCATCACCTGGAAATAAATGCCAACGTTGCCTTATCGGCGGCCGGGATCATCGATCGGCCGCCGAGCTGCGCCAATCCGTCCCGCAGCGCCAGCGAGCCCTCCCTGCTGCTGACCCTGACCCTGACCCTGACCCTCCAGGGCTCTGTGCCACCCGTGCCAGCCCCCAGCCCAGCTCTGCCGAGCGTGCCAGGGCTCCTGAGCTGCTCCACCGAGCCCTTCCTGCTGCTGACCCTGACCCAGCCTCTCAGGGCTCTGTGCCACCCGTGCCAGCCCCCAGCCCAGCTCTGCCGAGCGTGCCAGGGCTCCTGAGCTCCTCCACCGAGCCCTCCCAGCTGCTGACCCTGACCCTGACCCTCCAGTGCCACCCGTGCCAGCCCCCGGCCCCGCTCTGAGCGTGCCAGGGCTCCCGAGCTGCTCCACCGAGCCCTCCGTGCTGCTGACCCTGACCCTCTCAGGGCTGTGTGTGCCACCCGTGCCATCCCCTGGCCCTGCTCTACCGAGGGTGCCAGGGCTCCTGAGCTCCTCCACCAAGCCCTCCGTGCTGCTGACCCTGACCCTCCAGGGCTGTGTGCCACCCGTTCCATCCCCTGGCCCTGCTCTGCCGAGCGTGCCAGGGCTCCCCAACAGCTGACCCTGACCCTCCAGGGCTGTGTGTGCCACCCGTGCCAGCCATGCCAGCCCAGCTCCGCCGAGCGTGCCAGGGCTCCTGAGCTGCTCCACAGAGCCCTCCCAGCTGCTGACCCTGACCCTGACCCTCCAGTGCCACCCGTGCCAGCCCCCGGCCCCACTCTGCCGAGCGTGCCAGGGCTCCTGAGCTGCTCCACAGAGCCCTCTGTGCTGCTGACCCTGACCCTGACCCTCCAGTGCCACCCGTGCCAGCCCCCGGCCCCGCTCTGCCGAGCGTGCCAGGGCTCCCGAGCTGCTCCACCGAGCCCTCCCAGCTGCTGACCCTGACCCTCCAGGGCTGTGTGCCACCTGTGCCAGCCCCTGGCCCCGCTCTGCCGAGCGTGCCAGGGCTCCCCAACAGCTGACCCTGACCCTGACCCTCCAGGGCTGTGTGCCACCCGTGCCAGCCCCTGGTTTAGCTCTGCCGAGCGTGCCAGGGCTCCCGAGCTGCTCCACCGAGCCCTCCCAGCTGCAGCAGCCGGCAAAGCGGAGCAGCAAACGCCGGGCTGAAGATGCCACCTGCTGGGAAACCCCGAGAGCCCGCAGCCCCGGTGTGGATAGCCCAAAAAATCCCCCAGCGCTGCCGCTGCGGTCCCGCCCCGCAGCCTCGGCACCCCCCGCTCCCCAAAACATCACAACCGCACTGCGTGGAGACCCCAAAACCTCCCCCCAAAAAAATATCACAACCGCACTGCGTGGAGACCCCAAAACCTCCCCCAAAATCACCCCAGAAATCACCCATGTCACGTGGATACCACAAACTCTCCCCAAATTCACCCCAAAAATCATCCATATCACGTGGAAACCCCAAACTCTCCCTAAATCTCCACAAATTCACCCATATCACGTGGATACCCCAAACTCTCCCCAGAATCACCCCAAAAATCACCCATATCACATGGATACCCCCAAATCACCCCAAAAATCACCCGTATCACATGGATACCCCAAACTCTCTCCCAAATCACCCCAAAATCACCCAGATCACGTGGATACCCCAAAATCATCCCAAATCCCCGGCTCGGCAGTGCCCAGTGAGGGCCGGGCAGACTCTCTGCTCTCCCAAAGCCCCAGCCTGGGCAAAACGCTGGCCCTGAACCGAGCCGCAGGTGGGATTCCCAGGTCCCAAAAATCGAGATTCCGCCTCTCAACCCCAGAAACCTCCCCAGCACCCGCCAGCATCCAAGGGGCAAAGTCCGGGAGAAACATCCAGCCTGAGGGTGTTCTGCCAAAAAATGGAATATTCCAGTTCCTTTGGGACTATTGCATCTTGAAGCAGCTCCCGGGAGATTTTCACTGGGATTTTAACTCTCTTTTTCTTCTCTTTTTGGGAGATTCAACCTCCCCCCAGCTCATTTTTTTCCTCTTCTTTGAAAAATTAAATAATAAATGTATAAAAATCTATAATAATTAAATAAGAAATTTAATCAATAAAATGAGAAATAATTTTATTAATGAAATTAATAATTTAATAAATAAATTAATAATTTTTTCTTTGAAAAATTAAATTAATAAATCACTTTTGAGACGATGTTTGAAAGCTCGGGGGCGCGGTGGGGCCGAGAGAGGGATCAGGAGCCCGGGGAGGAGGGGGTGAAGGAAGGATTTGGGGGTTCCCGGAATTGGGGGGGTTCCCGGAATCGGGGATCCAGTCCCGGCGCTTCCCTGACCACGCCCCATCTCCTTATATAGTCATGCCACGCCCGCTAATTTAATATGCTAAACCCCGCCCCCTCCGCCCCGTTCCCCCTCCGCGTTTCCGCCACGCGCTGTCCCCTGTCCCCCCTCGGCCGCCGTCGGCGCCGCGGCGCGCGCGGGGGGGCGGGGCTGGCGGGTAGGGAAGATGGCGGAGGCGTCGCCGCAGCCGGGCCGGTTCTTCTGCCACTGCTGCTCGGCCGAGATCGCCCCGCGCCTGCCCGTGAGCGGGGGACCGGGGAGGGCCGCCGGGGAGGGCCGGAAGCGCGGGCAGGGCCGGGCGGGGGCCCCGAGGGGGCGGGCACGTGGGGGCGAGGCCTGAGGGGCCCAGGGGGCCCGAGCGGCCGGGAGGCGGGGGCTGCCCTGAGGGGCTCCGCCCGTGGCACCGGGGCTCGGGGGCGTTGAGGGGGGCTCGGGGAGGTGTCCGCAGCGAGGGAGCGGGGCTGCGGCGGCGAGGGGAGAGGGTGAGCGGAGGGAACGGGCCAGCCCGGCTGAGGGGCAGCGGCCGGGCGAGCCGCGGCGGGGGCGGCGCGGCGGGAGGGGCCCTCGGCCCCGTTCCGCCCGGATCGGGGGCCCGCGGCGGTCCGAGCGCTCCGGCCGCCCCGCGGGGAGCCGGTCTGGGCCGGGGGTCCGTCCGGCAGCAGCCCCCGGGCCCAGCTGGCACCCCCGGCCCGAGCAGCCGGATCCCCTGCGGTGGCGGGTGAGGCAGCGCGGGGTGTGGGGCTTCTCGGGGGTCTTTCAGGAGGTTTCATGGACGCAAAAAGCCCCGCGGTGCGGGCGGCTGGGGCGCAGGGAGGTGCACGGCGGTGTGTAGGTAGAAGTGCTGTGTAGGCACCTGGGCAGGTGCTTTAATCACGCACCAAAATCCGGTGTGTGCGTGTGGAGCTTGTCCTGGTGTGGGTGGAAAAGGAGTGTGGGCTGTTAGGGAGGATCCTGTGGATCATTTGTTCCCCTGCTTGGCTTCCTGAGATGTTCAGTGTGATTTGGAGAGTGCTGCTGGTCTCTTTATCCTGACACTTTTCACAGCACCTTGTCCCAGAAGTCGTTGCTGGTCGCTGGCACTCAACTTGCAAAGCCTGTGAGGACAAGCAGAGCTGTCCCTGCCCGGGATGGCTGCTTTGTGACGTGTGATTTGTCCTTTTGCCCTCTTGTTTGGGCCAGGGTGGGCCATGCTGGAGCTCCCAGCTCGTGTGTAAGAGTGAGGGCAAACTCACTGAGCTGAGCACACGTGGGCTGTGGGCAGGAGGCAGGAGGTAACCTCAGGAGATCTGTTCTTTGTTTCTGTTCAAACACCCCGTGCTGGGCTGTGCTCACACCTGGCTGTGCCAGCTGGGCCGGGCAGGGAGCGGGTTCTGTGTTTGGGGGCTCAGGTCTGTGAGCTCATGAGCTTTTGGGGATCCAGGTTCCCTCAGGTTTCCCTCACCATCTGCAGGCGCAGTAACCGGCGCTGCCAAAGGAGGGACTCAAACAGCCCGAGAAACAACAAACTTTGACGTTTGTGCTGTTCCAGCTGCATTCCAGAGGAATGTGCTGATCCCTGTGCTGGGAGCTGCCTGTGAGCACACACACACACACACACAACACACAGCAGCTCCCTGGGGCGGGCTGCTCAGGCCACGGTCACTCCCGTGCCACGCGTGTCCCCACAGTTTGTGCTGGTGGGAAGCAACACCTAGAGGGGGTTTCATGGGCTACAGTCCCCTGAGCTCAGACCCGCTGTCAGTGTGCAGAGATGGTTGTTCTGCAGCAGCAGACAGGCAGTCCTGTGTGGGAGAGGGAGCAGCCACCTCTCCCAGTGTGCTCCTGAGCTCAGAGCTCCTGGATCTCCCCGGGCAGACAGGGACATGCAGGGGCTCCAAGCTGTGCTACTTCCCTGGGGCCTTATCAGGCTTGGCTGTAGGGGCCAGAGGAGTGACCCCAAGGGCCTTATCAGAGCCTGAACTCCTTGGGGATTCCCTCAGTCTGCCTCAGGGCTGTGCCAGTTCCAACACAGCAGCCAAAGGAAGTGGCATTATTTTTAGAAGCTCTTAAATGCCTTCTGTGCTGAGCCGGGCTCTGCCAGCGCAGGGATTGGGGTGGTGTGTGCCTGCCGTGGGGCAGGCCATGGCACTGGCTCTGTGCTGCTTCTTGAGCACTGGAGAGTGAAACAGTTCCTTTTCAGGGTCCTCCAGTGTTCTGGGCTGCTCTGCCCGGGGTGGGTTGCAGAGGATAAACTCCTCTCTGACCCCAGGAATTGTGAGGAGGTGGCTGGCACAGGGGCTGCACTCGGCCTGTCTGCTCTGGCACGCTCAGTGCCCCAGCACTGGGCTGGTGACAGGTCTCTGCAGTGAGCTCTGGGTGTGGGGGTGTGAAGTCCTGGCTGCACAACGACCCAGAGTGTCCCTGTGTGCTGTGACCCCCAGGCTGTGTGAGTGACAGGGACCATTCAGCCTCCCTGAGCACCACGACCTCGCTGAGCCCCTGCCGCCATTCCTGCATTGTTTCCTGCTCCCCAAAACACACAGCTGGGCCAAAGTTTGAGGGCTGTTGTGCAGGGAGCCTTGGGGGTTTCACTTTCGCTTCCATGGAACTGCATGGGCTGTGTCTGTGCTGGGGATTAATCCCCATCACCCTCATGGTTCTGAAGCTGAGCTCCCACAGGCTCGGGCTGGGCTCTGGCCTCACTGGCTCAGGAAGGCAAATGTTGGGGTTTGGGGTCTCTCTGTGACCGTGGCGTGTGCTGAGGATGGCAGACTGCAGGACCCTCCCACCCTGTCACAGCCTGCAGCTCTGAGGTGCCACCTCCTCCTCTCACGCGGTGTGTCTTCTCCTGCAGGACTACATCTGCCCACGGTGCGAGTCTGGTTTTATTGAAGAGCTGCCTGAGGAGCCGAGGTAATGTGCTGCCCCAGGGGCTGGTGCTCCAGTGAGCCCAGCTTGCTTTGCTCTCTTCCTAGTTCAAAGGCAATGTTTGATATCAAATGCACTGTTTCTGTTGCTTCTGCCCCAGCTTTTCCTCGTCTTTCCTCACTTTTGGAATGCAGTGCTTTGTTGGCAGAGTTTGCACCCACAGGCCAATCTGCCACGGCAATGCTGGGCGTCCAGTGTCTCTGCTGAGGGGTGGGACAGGAATGGTTTGATTCCAAACAAACATAAAGAAGTGGCAGGGAGGCTTTCCCCGTGCTGTTCGGTGGCTCTGACCCGATCTGAGTCATCAGGGCAGAGATAACCCCGGAGAGAGGGATCTGGGAATGCTGAGTGCACAGACACCTCAGCAGAAGAGTGACTGTGCTGGGCATGGACAGCAAAATGTTGTGGCTGAGACTTTGGACTCTGCCCTGGAGCAGTGAGGTCTGTGTTCCTGTGCTGCTCTGCTGCCGCTGGTGGCAGAAGCAGCAGGAATGTTTTCAAATGTTTCAGCTGTGTTTGTGGGGCCCCGGCTGTGACCAGCTCCAGGACAGGACACGGGCAGTGCAGGGGCCGGGGGCAATGGGTGTTGCTGCCTGCTGATTGTGGCCTGGGGCTTCTGCACCCAGCAGGTGATGTTTAGTTTGATCACCAGCCCTGGAGCCAGAAAATCCATGCTGGCTGATCCTGACTGTTTTGGTGATTCCCTGTGACCTTGGCAGAGTCACACAGTTGCTGAATCTCAGCAGTTTCGGTACCATGAATGCAAAGCTTGGTTCTGAGCAGGAAATGTTCCTGCAGCTCTGAAAGCAGAAGTCTGACAACAGTCAGAGTTTCCCCAATATCCTGAGCTGTTGGGTTACGTGCCTTTGCAGTAGAGAAGTTTCTTTGATTCAAGATTAGTCTTCCATGTCTTGGGGTCACAGCGATCAGCATGTGTGCCTTAAGTCTTCCTGGTACTCTGGAGGATTAGCTGGTGTGTTTGAGATGGATTGTGGGGCAAATCCTCGCTTGACATCGTGGTTCAGGCACTTTCCTGCAGCCTGTGAGATCTAACAGGGTAGGGAGAAGTGGGTGAGGATGTGGGAAAATGAAAGGTTCAGGGAGGGAAAATTGATCTAGGCAATCAGAAAATCAGCAGCTGAGGGGAGGACCAGGTTCTGTTGAGCTGCCTCTGCCCTGGGATGGGAGGAGGGGCAGAAAAGCCTTGGAAGCCTCTGTGAGAAGATTACCAGTGCTCTTCATTCTCCATAGGAATGCTGACAATGAGACCAGCTCCTCCACGTCAGCCACTGATCAGAGCAGGCATCCTTTTGAGGTGAGCAAGTCCTTTCTCTCTTCCAACACCTTCTGTTTTGCTGTCGGATTGAGTATTTTTCCAATAAATTGTTTAAACGTTTCCCAGATCATGACAGAATTTGGAAAGGAGGACTTAATATCCTCCACATGCTGCTCCTGAAATCTCCACGTACCATATTTTTGCTGCGTGTGTTCCATAGGACCATCACTCATAGCTGATTCCTGTCGTGAGGGGGCTCAGCAGGATTTGGAGAGCAAGATTTGGGTGTGTTGCTATGCAGTAGCCTCAGCTCGGAAGCAGCAGTGACACACCAAAGAGAAACCAGGGAGCTGGGATTATTTCTGCCTTTGTGTGCAGTTCCAGTGTGTGTTCCTCACGAGCTGCTGCCGAGGGTGCTGGTCCCAGTGTCCCCCCAGGCTGTGGGCAGCTGCTGGGACACCGTGGGAGCAGTTCCAGTGTGTGTTCCTCACAGGGCTGCTGCCAAGGGCGCTGGTCCCAGTGTCCCCCCAGGCTGTGGGCAGCTGCTGGGACACCGTGGGAGCCGAGGGTGCAGTTCCAGTGTGTGTTCCTCACGGGGCTGCTGCCGAGGGCGCTGGTCCCAGTGTCCCCCCAGGGGCTGCTCCTCCTCTTGTCACAGTCTGTTCTCTGCATTCCCTCCCTCCCTCCAGAACGTGGATCAGCACTTGTTCACCTTGCCCCCGGGCTATGGCCAGTTTGCTTTCGGGTTCTTTGACGACAGCTTTGAGTTTCCCTTCGGGTCCAACGTGCAGCCGGAAGACAACCGGGACTCGGAGAACCGGCGGGAGCGCGAGCACCAGTCCCGGCACCGCTACGGCGCCAGGCAGCCCCGCGCCCGCCTGGCCACGCGCCGAGCCTCGGGCAGGCACGAGGGCGTCCCCACGCTGGAAGGGTGAGGACCACTCTGGCACCTCAGGAGGGAACGCTGTTGCTCCTCACCTTTTCTCCTGGCTTATGGGAGCAGCATCCCAAAGATCTCCAGCACTGCCGTGGGTGACATCCGTGTCCCACCTGAGCCTGGTGGCAGCTCCTGCTTTTGGGGTCTGTTGGGGTTGTTTCAGCTGGGTGGTGACATGGACCGTGCTTGGGAGTTTGTCCTGTAGGGGGAGAACATTCCCTGGTCATTGCCAGGTGGTGTAAAAATGTTGTACTTGCTGTGAGAGGAAACAGAAGAGAACACCAGACAGTGTTTGTGCAAGTGCATCCTGGGAGCCACTTGCCATCATGTCAGGAATTGTCCCCTTATGAATCAAATAGTGAAACTTTATCAGAGGCTGATCACTCCCTAAGCTGCCACTGCAATTGCTGTAGAGTATTTTTAATTGCCCCCAACAGTGTGACAGTATTCAGCTTACTCAGCCTCTCCCTCCACGCTGGGGTGCTGGGCTGGGAGCCAGCAAACTTTAATTCTTACACAATCCTGGTTTTCTTGTCTTTCAGAATTATCCAGCAGCTGGTCAATGGAATTATTGCACCGACCACAATTCCAAACCTAGGCCTGGGCCCCTGGTGAGTTGGAGGATGTGCTGCTCTCTCTGACAGTGTCTTGTTGGTGCTCCAGGATGAACTCACTTGCTGTCCTTGCTCTTCAGGGGAGTCCTGCACTCAAATCCGATGGACTACGCCTGGGGTGCCAACGGCCTGGATGCAATTATCACACAGGTAAAGCTGGGATTCACTGCAGTCCCCATCCCCCTGGGCAGTGCTGCAGGAGGGGCAGCACCTGTAGGGGTGCAGGGAATGAGGGGCTGGGGGGCTGAAATGGGAAAAGATCCATCCAGAAGTGCAGGGTCCAGGTGCCCTGGCTCAGGAAACAAGTGGATTCTCTGTGCTGTGAGCTCACCTCTCTCTTCTGCCTGCCTGGCTGGTTGTTTTTCCAGTTACTGAATCAGTTTGAAAACACTGGACCGCCGCCAGCGGACAAAGAGAAGATCCAGGCCCTCCCCACCATACAGATCACACAGGAGCACGTAGGTATGTGTCTGCTCCTGGAGTTGTGCACAGGCTGCTCACTGGAAGCTCTCTGTAATGTTTGCTTGGGACTTGAATTTTGTGTGTTTGTACTTCTGAGGCATAAAACATTTCAAAGTGAGCAGAGAGCTGAAGGGGCTCTGTTACACTCACACAAAAAAGAGCAGTGTAGGCTGGACAGGTTTGCCCTGGGGAGATTGTGAGAAGTTCAGAGTGGATAGAGATGGAGAAACAGAAGGGAAGGGAAGGATGAGGCATACCCTGGGCAGGAGGAGGTGGGGTAATGGTGTAGGGACTGCAGAGTACCAAGCTTTCCTCCTGACAGGAACGGAGCAGTGGTGGGGAAGGGGAGAGGGATGTCTCCTCCTTTGCTCAGCTAGGCTTGGCTTTCCCTGTGCCATGCAGATTCCGGGTTGGAGTGCCCTGTGTGTAAGGAAGACTACACAGTCGGGGAGAACGTGCGGCAGTTACCGTGCAATCACCTGTTCCACGACGGCTGCATCGTCCCGTGGCTGGAGCAGGTGAGTGCGGGGCAGTGCCCGGGGCGCGCAGCACTGGGGGCTTTGTCTGGTCCTGCTCCCCTCTGTAAATATTTTCCTACCTCCATGATGAGGCCTGAGCACCAGCAGCCTGTGGTCAGAGGATGGAGTGTCATCCCAGCCCATTCCTCGAGTGCTGCTCCCCTGTTGTGTTTCTAATCCCGTTTCCCGTGTTTCTTGTTTTGTTTTTTTGTCTGCTCCCCAAAGCATGACACGTGTCCCGTCTGCCGGAAAAGTTTAAGTGGACAAAACACTGCCACAAACCCCCCAGGACTCACAGGGATGAACTTCTCGTCATCCTCCTCCTCCTCCTCTTCCTCCAGCTCACCAAGTAATGAAAACTCATCGAACAACTCATGAATCTTAACGCACCCTCTGTCCCCGGGGCCCTTCCACTGTTCCCCTTCCCTCCCTGGCCACCGCGAGCAGCCAAAGGGGCTTCCAGAGCAGAGCGAGGGGAGGGGACGAGGCAGGAGCAGTGCCCCCAGAATTTCCTTTTGATTTCTGAAGACACGGAGCCTCTGGGTCCTTCAGAGATGAGAAGCCTCAAGTTCTGTGATGAAAAAAGGGGGGAAAGAGCTCTGTCTGTCAATAAAAACATCCTCTTTGCGTGGACTTTACCCATTGCAGTGCGAGGCTGCTGCGCTCCCCGGCTGGGAACCCCGAGGTGCTGAGCGAGTGGTTGAATCCCGAATGGAAAGGTTGTTTGTATGGGTTTGAATTTGAGATCCCTTTCTTTTATTTCTTTTGCTCCTCCTCCCCTTTGGATACTATCTTTTCTGCTTTGGAGATTGACGTCTAAAATGGAAGTATAAGGATGCTGCCTCCCCCCAGGATCACCGTCTGGGGAGGACCAATAGCTGTCACTGAAACAGGAACTCTCAAGTAGACCCCGGGATCCTTCCCTGTCCCATCTCGAGTCCCTTTTATTTCTCTTTATAACCTCGCCCGCTGATACTCAACACTGAAAGGGGTTTTTATAATCTTAAATTATTACTGTTGTCAATAAATGGACATTTCAGCTCTGCGAGCCATTATGCATGATTTGAGGAAAGCTACGGGGTAAGCTCTGAGGCCACCAAGCTGTCCTGCCTTCCCCGGGCAGGCTGGGCCTCTCTGAGCCTTCCTGCGTGCCGGGAGTTCCGGTGGGAGCCACTGCCAGCCTGTGGATCACTGCACAGGTAGCCAAGGATCGCAGCTGGAATCATCCTCGCCTGGTGTTTTCTATTTTTTACACCTTCTTCCCCCTACAGTCCTGCCCCCCTCGCAGCCGGGGCAGGCTGTTCTGCTGGGCCGACACAGGACTGGGTGTGCAGCAGAACCAGGACCAGCGAATCTCATTGTGACCGAGTAATTACCAGGAAAACAACATTTTGGAGAAAAAAAAAAAATGTATTGCAAAGCTACTTAAAATAGAGCTGATTAAAACAAGGAGAGAGAGAAAAATACCCAGGTATGTTTGTGACTCAGTTTCTGTGACAGAGCTGGAGCTCAAGAATGACAAGAATGTCACCAGAGCGGGCAGTGACTCCCTGCCATGTCCCTGCTTCCTGGGCCCTGAGGCACGAGCAGAGAAGCTCTCACCATCCTTCACTGGGAGCCCCTTCCCCTCACAGGGACTTGAGGTGGTCAGGAGGTGTCCTAGAGGGCTGGGGGTCCGTGATGGTACCACGTGTTGGGACTGCTCTGTGGCAGAGGCCAGGGCAGACGAGGGAGAACCTGCCCCCGTGGGAGCTGCCAGGGAAGTGGGTGGAGGGTTTGGCAGTTTGGGGGGTTCCCTGCCTCTCCCTTGGCTTTTGGGGCTGCTGGGGAAGGTGCTGGCTCCAGCAGAGCCTGGGTGTCTCTTCTAAAGCAGCATCACCCCAGGACCTGGCCCCCTTCCATGAGCTTCCTGAGAAGAGATGAACCTCCTTTAGGAGGGGGGAAGGATGGTTTGGTCTTTCTTGAGCCGTTTCAGAACGCAAGAAGTTGGTTTGTTGGAGAAAGTGTCACCAGCTGTGCGAGGGCCAGGGGCTGGCAGGGAGCGACTTGCCCGGACTGTTTTTCTTCCTCGACTTGGCCGGGCACTGTGGCGGCACCTTTCATCTCCCAGGAGGGTTTATCTCGGGACTGGTGTGTCGGGGTTAATGGCTCATCCTCTGCCTGGGCTGCTGAGGTGGGTGGCAGCAAGAAGGTCCCGGCTGAACCTGCACGTGTCCATCGGCTGACCCGACAGCGAGGAAGGCCTTTGCTGTTTAGTCACCAAAACAAGAGACCTGGAAAAGCCTTCCCTCTCCCGCTGTGTTTCAGCTGTGCCAGGGGCTTCCTGGCTCCCCCAGGTGCTTGGGGATGATTTCTCATGAGTGAGCAGTGCTCAGATGGGTTTCAAGTGGGCTGAGCAAAGTCCCAGGTGGGTGCACGGCAGCTGCTGCCCACCTGGCAGGGGCTCACCACAGTCACCACATGGTTAATCCAGTGGCTGTTCCCTCTCAGGCTCATTTGGAGCTGGTTGGGTCAGAAGTGGAACGAGTTTGGTGGTTTTTGCTGGGGCCATTGCTCTGTCTGACGTGACAGTGACCGGGATGCTGGGCCTGGCCACAGCAGGCGTGAGGTGGTGCAGGGATGTACCCTGGCCAGGACGCTGAGGTGCAGGTGCTATTCCTGGCCATGCTGCCCTCCAGGTGAGGGGCTGGTCCTCACCACTGTCCACTGTCCCAGCCGTGTTTTTGTTGGGGATGAGGATGTGGAGCTGGGCTGCAGGACTGACTGGCACTGGCTGTGGCCAGGGACAGCCCTGGAGCTGTGTCTGCCTGAGAATCTGGGCTGGCTCCTGCTCCTCCTGCTCCCTCCTTTGTGCCTCTGAACCACCGTGGCTGTTTTCCTGCAGGGTGGGTGGGGGTCGATGAAAAGCTGGATGTGGCAAAGGACCAGCTGGGCTCCCTGCCAGTGGCAGCAATGACAGCGGTGGCTGCAGCCACAGCCACACGGGAGCCAATCCCTCCCATCCCAAGCCAAGTTCACCATCAAAGCTCCAAGACCTGCTCCTGTTCCATACCGTGAACACAGCTTTAATTGCCCCGGAAGCTCGGACACAGACAACCTGCTGGTACATCCCAGCCCTGCAGAGCTGCCAGTAGCAGATCCTGACCCCTGCTCCAGTCGTGTTCCCCAGCTACACCACACCGGCTCTGTGCCGGGGTGTCCTGGTTTAGGGCAAATTTGGGAACAGTGGGAGAGCCACAGCCCCGCACAGCTGAGTCTGGAGCATCTGCCTTCCACATCCCTCCTCTGCCGTGCGTTAAAAATAAAGCAATAAATAGCAAAAAATAGATATGTACATAAATAAAATAACATTTTTGTTTGTTTGTTTTTTTCTTCCTCTAGGACCGTCTGGAGCTGCCCACGGTGTTCAGCTGACGAGCATGGGGAGGAAGTGTGTGGAGAGGTGCTGCCGGCGAGTCCTGCCCCCTCGCTGTGGCCTGCCCTTGCTATTGAGCGACAGGAACATGGGGCGGCCGCGGTGCCGCCAGTGCAGCGACGCGTAGGTGTTGTAGCCGTTCTCTTCGATGCGCTCCGTGAACTTGCAGTTGGGGCTGAACTCCTTCTGGCAGGAGAGGGAAGGGGGTGAGGGGTGGCTACGCTCAGCTGGAGCCCCTCGGACCCCAAGAGTGGGGCAGGGCAGGACCCTGGCTCCTCCCTGGTCCCCTGGGGGCAGAGGGGCTCGGTGGGTGCGGTCCCCTGCCGGGGAGCAGGTCAGGGCACGGGAAATCAGGACCCTGTTCCGAGTCTGCCCCGAGCCTCTGACTCTGGTGCAGTCCCTCCCAGGAGGCAGCGTCCGACCTACCGACCCGTAGAGCCTCCCCCGCTTGTTCATGGCCAGGTAGAAGCCGGTGTGCACCGCCCGGATGGCCACGACGCCGACACGCACCGACCGGATCTCAACGATGCCTGCGGGACGGGGAAGCACGGCGTGAGCCGGGGAGGGACGGGCGACCTCCCCGAGGGGCCCTGCCCCGATGCCGGCTCTGTGGCCAGCGTCCTTCTAGAGGGAGGGAGTTGCTGATCGACACCCAGAGGCAGAGCAGCCAGAGGAACAAGGGCTGCAGCCCAAGCTGGGAGTGGGAGGAGGAACCTCTGATCCAAGGAAGGTTTGATCTTTACTCCTCTCCTCCCCTCCCCAGGGTCCAGCCACTTCCCAGAAGCGGCGCTGTGCGGGAGCGATGCCAAGCACAACCTCATGTGTGTCTTCCCCTCACCGGCTGCTCTGCCTGTTCATCCATCCCCAGCGCAGTGCCCGCGGTGCCCCGGGACCCTGAGCCGCCTCCCGCAGTGCCCGGTCGGGCACACGCAGGGCACCGAGGCCACCGTGGCTCTTGAAAGGGCCAAGCGTGCGTGGGGGTGGCAGCGACAGCACACGTCGTGTTATGGTGGAGGAAGGCACAGAGGCAGAGCTCTGCGGGGACAGGAATAGGTCAGGACGGTGCCATCCATGGATGCCCAATTTCCTGTGCCACAAGCGAGGACGAGCAGCCAGCACTGTGGGCTGGCGGGTGGAGGAGCACTGCAGGACACGAGGATGAGCCCGGCGGGCGGCTGCAGCCGGGCTGTGAAGCCACAGCTGGGCTGGCGTGCGTGTGCCCCGACCGCCGAGCTCCGGCTCGGCCGCTAATGGGAAAGGCATGTGGTCAGACCAGCGGCTCTGGCACGGGGAAACACCCAGAGCATCATCGGGGCCTCTGGATTCCTGCACTGCCTCACGCCGGCCAGCCCCGAGCGCCGCTGCCCGCCCTGCCGCCCGCCGGCACACGGCACGGTGGGAAGGGGACAAGGGATGAATGTCCAGGGAGAGCAGTGAGGGCAGGGCAGCGGGAAGGGCTGGAGCCGCAGCAGGATCGGCCACTGGGCACCACTGCGGGGGCTGCACAGGGGCGGAGGGCACACAGCGTGGGGGCTGCAGCCCACGGGCAAGGGCTTTCATCAATCTCCCGGCGTCGCTGGCATTGCCGGGGCATCACCTGCCCGTGGGAGGCTGGGAGTGGACAGGGTGGATACAGCCCTGGGGCAGCGTGAGGGCTCCCCCGGGATTTTCAGCCCAACTGCTTCGGTGCTGCCACGGGAAGCCACTGGCAGGGCTGTGGAGGGGAAGGGCTGAGCGAATGCCTGTGAATCCATCCCACTTGATCACTGTCTGAAGCTGCTGCTATTTATAAGGACTTGTGCTTTTCTAAAAATAACCCCCTTCTGTTCCCAGTGCTCCGGCCGGCTCCGCCGCCCTTTGTTTGCAGGTGCCCGGGCAGTACCTGGTCAGAGCCAGCTCCCAGTGCTCCCAGTGCTCCCAGGCTCAATCAGCCCCAGAGGGGTCTCGAGGGGGCTGGGACAGATGCAGGGCTTGACGTGGGGGAGTCCCTGGAAGATCCCCTGTCACCCTAGAGCTGCCAGTGGGGCTGGTCCAGCAGCTTCTGCCCGCGCCCAGCCCAGGCGCACACAGATAAGCAGAGTGAGCCTCGTGTACAGCCCGGAGCTGCTCTGCCTGCCAGCTCCCATGGCCACACCATGGAGGGAACGTGTTGGGGTGCTTTGTGCTGGCAGTGTGCCTGCTCGGGAGTCCCGACAGCCTCCGACACCACAGGAGGGTTCCCTGGGCTGGGCTTGGCTGCCGTGCCTGTGGCTGCTGGGAGACGTCCTGTGCCGGCCGGCAGATAGGGCAGCCCCTGCTGGACCAGGACATGGGCTGGGGGTGCTGCAGCCCTCCTGCCCAAAGCCCAGCACCCTGTCAGGGCACCTGGGGGATGCTCAGGCATCCCCCCCTTTCCCAAGGCCCCCAGTATCCCCCTCCTTGTCCAGCCACTGTCCTGCTCTCCTGTCCCAGGGGTGGCACCCTGCACCCCGATGGGCAGCTGATACCTGGGCACTTGCAGCCCTGACTCTCGCTGAAGTCGGACAGTGACTGTCACCTCCCTGGGGACTCTGTCCCTCTGCCCACCCAGCTGTCTCTGTGTCGAGTCCCAGGCTGCTCTGCCCGCAGCAGCTGCTCCATGGTCCCCTCCGATGGGGATGTTCTGCTGTCCCACATCGGACAGATGCCCCATTCTGGGACCAGCATCACTGCAAAGCTTCCTCCATCCCCCCTCCTCCTCCTCCTCAGCCGTTTCCCCCGCAGTGTGTTGGTGGGGAACAATCAGATCCTCCCAAGCCGTGGGGAAGGCAGGGCAGGGGGGCATCGTGAACTGGCAGGAGGAGATGGGACAAAGGACTCCCGAGAGACCCCCTAGGACACCCCAGCCGCTGGGAAAGCAACGCCGGCTGCCCGGGCAGTGCCCGCCGGTGTCCGTGCCCCTCTCATGGCTCCGACAGCGCAGTGACGGGGCCGAGGGCGGCCGGCGCCGGTTGCGCTCCCGGAGCACCGGGGGACAGCGGGGACAGCGGGGATCCGCCGCTCTCGCCCCCGGAGGACTGGGCACTTGGGCTGAGATTTCCCCGGAGGGAGGAGCCGCGGGCTCTCTCCGGGCCGGGCACGGAGGGGTCCCGTCGCCGACCCGAGGCGCCTCCGTCCAGCCTCCGCCCCGGCGCAGCCCCGGCAGCGCCCGCCTCCGCCGCAGCACCGGCGAGATCGCGCTATCGCCCGCCGTGGGCGGGGGACGGCCCCAGATCGCGGCTCTCCCCGTCCCGGTCCCGGTCCCGGCCCCACTCACTGCCCGGCCGCTCCCTCCAGCGCGTTCCCTCCACGCCGCCGCCGCCGTCGATGCGCAGGAAGAAGCGGGTGGCGGAGAAGAGCCGCCGCCAGCGCACGTCGCCCTCCAGGTGCCCGTAGCTGCGGGGGGGCCGCCGGCCGGTCCCGGTGGCACTGCCCGGCCCCGGCCCCGCCAGCACGGCCAGCGCCCCGGCGAGGCAGGCGGCGATGGCGGCGGGGCCCCCGCGCCTCAAGGCGGCGGGCGGCGGGCGACAGGCGGGCGACGGGCGATGGGCCATGGCCACGGCGGCGACCGGCGACCGGCCCCGACGGCGCGAGCGGCCGGGGATGGGCGGCCCGGGGCGGGGCGGTGGCGGCGAATGGGCGGGGGCCGGGGCCGGGGCGGTGCCTCCCATTCATAAATCGGCGCCCCGACGGCTGTCCCGGGTCACCGGTCCCGGTCACTCGCCTGCGACGGCGGGGTGCCCGGTTGGGAACGGCACGCTCCGGTATCCCGCGTGAGCCGCGATGGGCGGGCAAGGGGCGAGCGCCGCGGGCACAGAGCGTGCGGAGAGCGGGGGGCGCGGGGCTGCTGCGGCCCAGGACCTGCGGACGGTGTCCGGCTGTGGCCCGACCCGAGACGCGCCGAGCTCGGGCCGGAGAGGCGCGGGTCAGCCGGGCTCCACCGTGTTCCCCGGGCTCCGCCACCTCCCGGAGCCTCCGCCGTGTCCCGGGCTCTGCCTCATCCCGGGCTCCACTGTGTCCCGGAGCCTCCGCCGCGTCCCGGAGCCTCCGCCGTATCCCGGGCTCCACTGTGTCCCGGAGCCTCCGCCGCGCCCCAGGCTCCGCCGTGTCCCGGAGCCTCCGCCGTGTCCCGGAGCCTCCGCCGTGTCCCGGGCTCCGCCGTATCCCGGGCTCCGCCGTGTCCCGGAGCCTCCGCCGTGTCCCGGGCTCCGCCGTGTCCCGCAGCCTCCGCCGTGTCCCGAGCCTCCGCCGTGTCCCGGGCTCCGCCGTGTCCCGGAGCCTCCGCCGTGTCCCGGGCTCCGCCGCTCCTCCCTGCCCACCCCGTCGGGGCCGCCGCGGCCGCCAGGGGGCGCGGGGCGCGGCCGCGCCGCCCCACGGGAGCTGTAGTCCGGCGCGGCGGGACTCGCGCTCCCGGCGTGCCCCGCGGCGGGGCGGCGCATGCGCGGCGGCGCGCGGCGCGCGTGGCCCGGGGATGTCGCTGCTGAGGCTGCGGGCGGTGCTGAGGGGCCCGGGCGGGCTCGGGGGGCCCGGTGAGCGGCAGCGGGGACCGGCGGGCACACGGAGGCACCGGGGGGGCATGGAGGGACCGCGGGGACACGACGAGACCGGGACACGGCCCGAGTGTGCGGACGGGGCTGGGCCGGGACGTCCCACGATGCTGAGCGCTCTCTGGGATGCACCTGGAAGATGGGAGGGTTGTTTTTTTTTGCGTCGTGAGCACCCCAGGGGTAGAGTCGGGGCTGTGGAAGCGCCGGGATGTTGTTACTCTCCAAAGGGCTGCTCCGGGGGCTCTGGGTCGTGTCCCAGCTGGGGAATAGCGCCTGCCTGCTCTGGGGGTCTCGGGGTGCTGCCACCCCATTGACAGCGCTGGGCTTTGTGCTGTCCCTGGGCTCATGTTCCTTCTGAGCCTCTGGTTCTGGTGGGTCTCGGGGTGTCCCTGTCCCTCCTGCCCTCCTGCTGGGTGTCCCTGGGCTCATGTTCCTTCTGAGCCTCTGGTTTTTGGGGGTGAGGGGTGTCCCTGTCCCTCCTGCCCTCCTGCTGGGTGTCCCTGGGCTCATGTTCCTTCTGAGCCTCTGGTTTTTGGGGGTGAGGGGTGTCCCTGTCCCTCCTGCCCTGCTGCTGGGTGTCCCTGGGCTCATGTTCCTAATGAGCCTCTGGTTTTTGGGGGGTCTCGGGGTGTCGCTGTCCCTCCTGCCCTGCTGTTGGGTGTCCCTGGGCTCATGTTCCTAATGAGCCTCTGGTTTTTGGGGGTGAGGGGTGTCGCTGTCCCTCCTGCCCTCCCGTGCTGCTGCTGAGAAACATCCCTCGCTCACTCTGTCCGTGCTGTGTCCAGCTGGGGCCATGGGGCAGAGTGGGGCACAGGGAGTGCTTGAGGCTGTGAAGCTTCCTCTGACCCCTCCACCTCTGCGTTCTTCATGGCAGGGGTTCCATGGAGAATCTTCAGGAGCTATTCCTCTGCCAGCACCAAGGAGAAGGCAAACAGAAATGGCCCTTGTGAGAGGACAGAGCTGCTGGAAGGTGAGTGCTGGGAGAGACTCAGTGAGCAGACAGCAGGCAGACCAGCCTGGGCTGCTGCTTTTTCCCTGGCAGTGACACTGCTGGGTTCCTGGGATGCTGGGGCGGGTTCCTGGGATGCTGGGGCGGGTTCCTGGGATGCTGGGGTGAGTTTCTGGGATGCTGGGGCGGGCTCCTGGGATGCTGGGGCGGGTTCCTGGGATGCTGGGGCGGGATCCCGGGATGCTGGGGCGGGATCCCGGGATGCTGGGGCGGGATCCCGGGATGCTGGGGCGGGCTCCCGGGATGCTGGGGTGGGCTCCCGTTATGCTGGGGTGGGCTCCAGCTTGCAGGTAGATCTCAGAGAAACAGAGGTTGGTATCTCTGTTTGGGAGCAGAGCTGGCCAAGGAGGGATGAAACTCTTGTGTGAACCCTTTTTTCTGAGCATGGCCCTAGTATTTCCAGGGTGAGAACAGGACAGAGCCTTTTGCTGTGCCTTGTCTCCCATCACCTCTCTGTTTCCCACTAGTGCTGAAAGCTCGGGCGAAGCAGCTCCAAGGCAGTAACGTCCCAGAGGTGACAGTCAGCAAAGTGGATCTGGCTGCACTGGACAATGACAAGTACCAGGAGGCTGAGGTCCCTGGCCCCAAGGAGAAGCAGCCCGTTCCCAGGGCACAGGGTCACAGCCAGGCCCAGTCCAGCACCTGGGCCAAGAAGCTGCAGAAGGAGATGTACAGCCAGCAGCCAAAGATGAAGCAGGAGTTGGGCAGCGCTGCCTCCCAGCTGGCTCTGCAGGGTCAGGCCAAGGCAGAGGCCACACCCAAAGCAAAATCCATGAAGAGCCCGAAGAGCCCAAAGATCCCAAAGACAAAAGTAGCTGCTGCCTGGAACCAGAGCTCCGGCAGCCCCCACAGCAAGCCCAGGGTGGTGGAAGTGAAGGGAGCTGCAGAGCTGAAGAGGCCTCAGCAGATGCCAAAGGACAAGAGTAACGAGCAGGTGCTGCAGCAGACCGTCCAGGGCAACCTGGAGTGCTTCCTGTTCCTGCAGCAGGCCGAGGAGGCTGAGAGGTACCTGCTGCTGTGCCGCAGCTCTCCGGTGAAGAGGAAGGTGCTGGACGTGGGTGCCTTCAACATCGTCATGCGCATCTGGGCCAGGAAGGTACCGAGCCGGGTGGGAGAGGGGCTGGCTCGCGAGGAGAGCCTCCAGCTGGTTTCACCTGTGCTTGTCACTTCAGCAAGTGTTCGAGCAGGGCTTCTGGCAAGGGGGACTGAGCTGGCCTGAGGCACAGATCCGTGTGAGGTGCCTTTGAGAGGAAGAAAGGAGTGGGGAAAGGGTAGGGTAGACCTGACTAAATCTGAACAGTAGAGGGGCGTGGAGCTGTGATTTTAGAGCTGTTGCTGTCAGGGTGCACAGCCCCCTGCCCTCCTCAGTGTGTGCACAGCCCCCTGCCCTCTTCAGTGTGTGCACAGCCCCCTGCCCTTCTCAGGGCACGCAGCCCCCTGCCCTTTTCAGTGTGTGCACAGCCCCCTGCCCTCCTCAGTGTGTGCACAGCCCCCTGCCCTTCTCAGGGCACGCAGCCCCCTGCCCTCCTCAGGGTGTGCACAGCCCCCTGCCCTTCTCAGTGTGTGCACAGCCCCCTGCCCTCCTCAGTGTGTGCACAGCCCCCTGCCCTCCTCAGTGTGTGCACAGCCCCCTGCCCTCCTCAGTGTGTACACAGCCCCCTGCCCTTCTCAGTGTGTGCACAGCCCCCTGCCCTTCTCAGGGTGCCCCCTTCCCTTCTCACCTGCAGGGCTGCCTGAACCGCCTGGACCGATTGTTTTCCATCCTGGTGGCTGATGGCTTCCAGCCCAACCTGGACTCCTATGCCGTGGCCCTGGAGTGCCTGGGTCGGAACCAGTCCCCTCCCAAAGCCATCCTGAGGTAACGCCTGCCTTGGGGCAGCAGCTCCACATGCTGTGCTTGGTGAGCTGGGAGATGTGGCGGGTCAGGGTCAGGAAGAGCTGTCCCTTCTGTGTGCCCACCTGGAGATGCTCCGAGCCGCTCCTCGTGGCTGGATTTTGGGGTGGGCAGAGCACCCTCCCTGCCACCCCCAGCTGCTGGGGAGTTTGTGTGAGATTGTGCAGGGAGAGGAGATGTGGAAGGTGAGGACAGGCACTGTTCCCCCAGAGCTGGGCTGGGAGAGGCCCTCTGCTGTCAGGGACTCCTTGGTTCCACACCCATCCCAGGCGTCTCGCTCCTTCTGGCCCCTCCATTGCTGCCTGCTGGGAATGGCTTGGGAATGGCTTGGCTCCTCTGTTTGTTTTCGTGGCACTTGTGTGGAGTTTGCCCTTTTTGGTGGGCTCAGTCACAAAGCTGGTTCCTGCAGGGCTCTCCAGAGGAGCTTGGTCAGGAGAGTCAGGTTGATTTTATGGAGCATAATGGACAGGAAAGTGTCAGTGCTAAAGGGAGCAGCTGAAAGAGCCCTGGAGGATCCCACAGGCTGTGCCTAGGGGCAGTGCCTGAGGCTGGAGGCAGAGCCAGCTCCTCTCCAGAGGATGGAGAAAGCTTCTGATGCACTCGTGCTGAACCTCAGGGATGTATCACTGCTCTCTGTCCTTTGGCTGCTGACACATTCCAGATGCCTTCAGGGGAATATCTCCAGTCAGCTGGCTCCGAGGGGGCTGGCAGTGACTGTGCTGGATGTGTGGAGCTGTGTCGGTGCAGCACAGGCTGCGGGGCTGCCTGTGGGCAGCTGGGTCCTGCAGTGGCCTCCCTGCCCAGGGAGCTCTGCAGCAGTGCAGGCTGAGGGATGGACACCCGATCCCTGTAACCTGAGGCGGGTGGTGACCTTGTGGGACGGGCTGTGCTGAGGCAGCTCCTGCCCCAGCAGCTCCTGTACAACATGCTCAGGCCCTTGGGGAAGATCGAGCCTGTCCTGTCTGCCCCTCCTCAGATACCTGCAGCAGCTGAACAGCAGTGGCTTCCATGTGGATGAGCTCTTCCAAAAGTGCCTGTTTGAGGAAGATGAGAAGGAGATGGTGCTGTGGGCCATCAGGACTGTCCAGCCCAACTACCAGCTGCCTCCTCCACCCAGCCCCAAGATCTGCAGGTCTTCTCTGCTCCAGGACTTCTACTCCAGAGTAAGCCACAGCACTCAGGGGGGTGTTGAAGCTCACCAGGTGGTGTTCACAGGTGTTCTTAGGTACAGCCCAGGGGAGGGCTAGCAAGAAAGAACCTTTTAACCTGATCTCTGCCCAATAGTCCACGAATCATCAAATGAATGATGTTACTAACAGCCTTACAGGGAAACAGCAAAGCAGAGGGCTTGCAGGGGGCTGGGGATGGCCTCCATGCATGGGAGGGGATGCTTGGGGAGGTGCTTGCCCCTAACATGGGAGCAGAGCACCCATGTCTGCCAGAGACCTCTGGACCCAGAGGTCCCAGCAAGGTGCTTTCAACCCAGAATTGTACCACAAGCCTCTTGAAGGGTAGCTGGGAGAATGAGCATGGCTTCTCTTCCTCCCACTTTTGGCACTGCCTGTCTCTCTCCCATTGTAGGAGACGATGGGGTCGTACCCCAAGCTGGATTTCTCCGTGAAGGAGCTGCAGGAGCGCTTCCAGCAGCAGCTGGAGATGGAGCTGAAGAACACCGTGACCATCGAGTCAGTGGAGGCAGCCAAGCCCCTGACCCCACAGGCTGTCAAAGCGGTAAAGCTCGGGTCTGGGGCAGCCCTCGGGACCCGTGGGGGAGAGATGAGGGTCCATGAGCTCAAGAGGGGGCAGCTCATGCTGACCAGCTCTCTTCTTTCCTTTTCCATGCAGCGTGAGCTGCTGGGCACCCTCCGCTCCCAGTGGCACGATGCCATCCTCCAGGCCCTGCAGAATTCCAAGCGCAGCATGGCCAGGCCCAAGAGGCTGTCAAAGTACAGCGTCCTCTACCCCTACCTGTGTCTGCTGCCAGATAAGGAATATGTGGACATCATGCTGCAGGTAGGAGCCTGCCCTACCCTCCCAGGAGTGAGGGTGGACTATCAGCCACGGGGCTGTCACAGAGCACTAATGTTCCACTTGGCCAAATCGGAATTTCCTGAGACGTTTACCAGGTTATGAGCTGCAGGCTGTCTGCTCCCTCTGCAGAGCAGCCAGAGAAATCCGTGCTCTGTCCTGGTTGTTTTTCCTTCCTCACCATCTGTTCAGTATCATGGAAATCAGCATCTTTCTGTGCTCCCTGCGCAGCAGCTTTAACTCCCGCTCTGTCTCTCTGCTGTGTCTCTCTGTTCCTCCTTCCTAAGACCCTCTTTGCCTTCCCCTTTCCCAGGTCCTCAATGATCTGTCTCCTCAAGGTGAGTCCCTGGCTGTCCTGGCCAGGGAGCTGGGCTCCAAAGTCTACGACAGGTACGTCATCCAGAGGAAGCTGCGCAGCGGGCAGCTGGACAAGGTGCAGGAGATCTATGAGAACTACATCCAGCTGCTGGCAAAGGACAGCCAGGTAGGAGCCCCTGGAGCCAGGAGCCCCATGCAGGAAAGCTTTGGGCCTTACGGGGCTGGAGAGGACAAGAGGGGAGAAAGGGGCCAAGGCTGCTCCCCTGGGCACCTCAAGGACCAGGTGAGCAGGTTGTTCTCAGAGCTGAGTGCTCATAGATCAGGCAGGTCTGCAGTCTGGGCAGGAGGGGCAGGATGATGTGGGGACAGGGTGTCAGCACTGGGGTGTGGCAAGAGGAAGGACTTTGCAGTGCCACTGTTCCCATTCTCACTGTTAGGCTCAGCCCAGCCTCCTCAGACCTCCTTCCCCAAACACCCCCATCAGGGAGGCCCTTTGGGGACACGAAGATAGGAGAGTCCTTCTCAGAGCCACATCCCAGGCAGATTGATCCCACCCAGCAAAGCCTCTCCAGCTGACTCCATTTTCTCCCTCCACTTCCCAGCCTAAACAGTACTTGCCACGGGAATACTGGGAGAAGCTGGTGGCAGAAGCAGGCTTTGGGCCTTCCCTGAACTTGAAGACCTCAAGCTGGCCGTGTGTGCTCCTCATGCGCCTGGGCATGCACATGCTGGAGCTCCTGGTGAAGGCTGTTAAGGTGCCCAGGAACATCCTCAATCGTCGCCTGGAGTCCAAGCCTATCCCTGTCCTCTACCACGTCTACTCCTTCTACAGTAACTGGCAGGTGAGCCTCATCCTGGGGGCTCTAGGGCTGTGCAGGATGCCCCTTCCTCAAAATCAGACCCTTGCAAGGCCCTTTTGTGTCCTTGCTGCCATTCCTGCTCGGGGATGCTTTGAGGAGCTCTTGATTCTGTGTGGGTGCTCTCCTTGCTTGGCATGATCCTTGTGGAATGGCTGAGTGACCACAGGCTCTTCCACACTCCAGCCCTAATCCTCTGCTGCTGATCCTCCTCTCCAGGTTGGGCTGATAAGGCCCCATCCCATCTTCTCCCAGCTTGTGTCAAACGCTGCGGAGACCACGCTGACCTTCAACTCCTCTGCCATGCCCATGCTGTGCCCCCCGGTGCCCTGGACGTCCCCCAGTTTCGGTGCCTTTGTCCTCAACGACACCAAGCTGATGCGTTTCATGGATGAGACCACCCACCACCAGCTGCTCCTGGAGCAGTGTCCCCTCGTGAACCTCCACCCCGTGCTGGATGCCCTGAACCAGCTGGGCAACTGCGCCTGGAAGATCAACCAGCCAGTGCTGGATATCATCATCTCCATCTTCAACGACAAAGGGGACGAGAAGCTGGACATCCCACCACCCCTCTCGGAGGCTCCCAAGCCTCCCACCCCTCCCGGCAATTCCTCCACCTGGAGCAAGTCCTTCAAGCACGAGATGTTCCTGTGCAAGAAGAAGACTGCAGAGATGCACAGCCTGCGCATGGACGCGCTCTACAAGCTCTCCATCGCCAACTACGTCAGGGACAAGGTGTTCTG
Source organism: Motacilla alba alba (assembly GCF_015832195.1). Taxonomy (NCBI): domain Eukaryota; kingdom Metazoa; phylum Chordata; class Aves; order Passeriformes; family Motacillidae; genus Motacilla; species Motacilla alba. Next base: position 2,140,736 of record NC_052043.1, on the reverse strand, counting down.
GTTCCCTCACAACATGGACTTCCGTGGCAGGACTTACCCGTGCCCGCCCTATTTCAACCACCTGGGCAACGATGTCACCCGGGCCATCCTGCTGTTTGCAGAGGGGAGGCCACTGGGGCCCAAGGGACTGGACTGGCTGAAGATCCACCTCATCAACCTGACGGGGCTGAAGAAGAAGAATGCCTTGGAGGAGCGGCTGGAGTATGCCAATGAAATCATGGAGGACATCCTGGACTCGGCTGACCACCCGCTCACGGTATGTGGGAGCTTCTGGGAGGTGAAATAAAACGGAAATCAGAATCGATTTTGTAACAAGAACATTATGGAAGATAGACTTTTGAGAGGTAAAAAGGGAGAAGGCAATGCAGAGATTCCTGAGTAACCTGTTCCTGTCTGAAAACATGATGAAAAACCAGGGAAGTGGAGGCATGGTGGGAGGAGGTGTGATGCCCAGTGTATGCCAGGTGCTCAGGGGCTCCTGCCTGTGATTTGAGGGGTGCAGGAGCACTGCCTGCTCCCACCAGCCTGGACTTTCTCATTCCCAGGGCAGGAAGTGGTGGATGGACACGGATGAGCCCTGGCAAGCCTTGGCATGCTGTATGGAAATCGCCAAAGCCTCAAGGTCCCCAGACCCGGCAGCCTACATCTCCCACTTCCCAGTTCACCAGGTAGGAACCCGGCAGATCCTCATGGCCCCTGTGAGGCTCAGCAGCACAGGAAAGGAGCATCCAGGTCTCCAGCTCTGCAAGCTCCACGTGGCTGGGTTTTCTTAGGAATGGAAATGCAGTGTTTGGCCTTTTGGCATGAGAACTCTGGTGATTTGCTGCTGCCTGCAGCCATCCATGAGCTGGTACAACCGAGGGCTGCCTCGCTTCCCTTGGCTCGAGCAGAGCCCAGCTGGGAGCTCGCTGGCAGCTGCTGCAGGGTGAGAGCCAGGCCAGTGTCACCTTCTGCAGCCACAGGAGCAGGACTGGAAGTTGGCCCAGCAGGGCAACACCTGGCTGTCTGGAGTGCTCAGAGCTGTGCTTTGGAGGCCTTTGCTCCACTCCTGCTCCGAGGCTGAAGCCAAGCAGCTCTGCAAGAGCCAATATGGCAGATCTGGAGCTCTGAGGGAGGGCACGGGGACAGAAGTGGTTGTTCCCTACCTTCAGTGGCCTGTCACCATGTGCCCTGTCCCTGCTCAGGTGCTGCTCAGCTCCCTGAAGGCACCTGTCCTCCCTGGCTGCACAGGGACCAGGCTGATGGTGGCCATGGGTAAGGGGTGGCTGTTCCTTTCTCTTACGAGGAGATCAAGTGGCCATGACTAAGTGGGGAGGGCAGCAGTTCTTCTGCCAGTAGTGATAGCCTGGAATATACATGAGACAGCCAGGTCTGATATTTTGATGACAACAAAAGGTCAAGAGAGCAGCTGGGGGTGTGTGGAGGGTGCAGCTAATGAAATATCAGCAAGGACTTCTTCTGGAGGGTACCAGAGTCTCGTTCAGCCTGAGTCATCAGTGCTCAATTAACAGAGCCGTCAGGTCCTGGCGCTGCCTTTCCGCACTGCAGGGAGTGGGGAGAGGGTGCAGGAGAAACGGGGCCCTGCTTGAGGAACCTGACAGTCCTGGGGTATCTGTGGCTCCCTGTGACCAGGGGGAGCCTGAGCACAGGGGCCAGGAACAGCAGCACATCTGTGAGAAACAGCGCTGCCAGAGCAGTCTGGGGAGCACCGAGATCTTCCTGCACCATCCTTCAGGTCCTGTCTGTCTCACCCAAGCTGCTGTTGGTTCCAGGAGGGCTGCAAGGGCAGCTGCTGTGGCAGACACTCACCGTGCCTCCGATGCAGCTTTGGGAAATCTGGGTGGGAGCAGGTTTCTGTCAGAGGGATGTTTTCATCTGCTGGCAGTGCAGCTGGCTGGAGCTGCAGAGCCAGCTGGGGCTTCCTGAGGCATCTCTGGCTTGGCCTGCCTCTTCCTGCCTCTGATCCCACTGCTGAGGTTCTTTTGAGTGCTGGCTTTTGGGGCTGCTTTTAGCACCCCAGATATATTCGGTGTTTTCCCAGTTTTCTGGTTTTCAGTGTTTCCGCAGAGCTCTGATGTCTTTGGAAACCCGCAGAGGTGGTGATGTGAGCTTTCTGATTTTAAACCTCACAGGTCACAGTAGTTAGGGATGGACTCATCAGGAAGCCTGGCCAGAAGGCAAATGGTCACTGGTGGGAGCTGGTCACTGCTCTGAAGAGGGGGAGGGAAATAATGGCCCCCTGAGCCCAGGGTACCTGTGCATGGGGAGGGGGCAGATGAGCAGGGCTCTGTCCACACACTGACTCCTCGTTTCCCTCATGCTGCAGGATGGCTCCTGCAATGGGCTGCAGCACTATGCAGCGCTTGGCCGGGATCTCAGCGGCGCTGCCTCCGTCAACCTGGTGCCCTCTGGGCTCCCTCAGGACGTCTACAGTGCAGTGGCCCAGCAGGTGAGGCACTGTGGGGACACACAGTGTCTTTTTGGACCTGCCTTCTCCTCTTGGTGTGCACAGGGTGACTCCCACTCCCAAGGAGAAAGGTGGGGATGAGTGTGCAGAGGGCTGGGGAGGCATGAACTGGGCAGAGACAGTGATTATCTGTCCCCAAGTGGATCTGACTGGAGATCTGTCCTCAGGGAGGTGGCTGTGAGAGATCCCCTGGGATTTCTGCTGTCCTCACTTGTCCTGAATGAAGCCCAGGAGAACTAGGCTGGAGAGGTGGAAGAGAGCAAGGGATGTTCCTCATCCCTTGGTCACAGCTGGCTGGCCCGTGGGTTATAAGATTTTTCATCCTTGAGCTGAGTTGGAGGGAGTGGGTAGAGATCCAGCCTTGGTCCTGCTACAAAGTCTTTGGTTTCTTTGGCGAGATGTGATGTGAAATTTGCCACTGGGAGAGTGCTGAGAGCCTCGTTCAGCTGGCGTTGCATCCTGCATCTCCCATCTGGGTCTCAGCAGGTTTTCTCCAGGCAGCACCACAGCAGAGAGCAGGAAGAGTTCATGGGGGTGCAGGGCTTGCTCAGTTATCACTGGAGGGCAGAGGCAGGAGAACCCAAGTTCTGAGCCACAGTCGAGCTGTGCCCTTGTCCCAGCTGGCACCACCCGGTTGCCAAGGGACAGTGCTGAGGCAGCAGGGAAGGCTCTGCAGGCACGGTTATCCATGCTGGATCCCTTCAGCAGGTGCCTTCTGTTATCCAGGGTGGGGAAAATGGGCTGCAGGCATCCTGATGGGAGCTTGAGCTGGCTGGGAGGGTCCCACAGGCCACCAGCCATGGAGGGGGCTCCAGCCAGCGTGGCTCGTGCCAGCCCTGACTCAGAGGCACTCCGCTCAGGTGGAGGAGTTCCGGAAGAAGGATGCTGAGCGGGGGTTGAAGATTGCCCAGGTGCTGCAGGGCTTCATCAGCCGCAAGGTGGTGAAGCAGACGGTGATGACGGTGGTGTACGGGGTCACTCGCTACGGCGGCCGCCTGCAGATTGAGAAACGCCTCAAGGAGATCGATGAGTTCCCCGAGGTAGCACTCCTGTGTGTCCCCCCTCCCTGGGTCCCGTCACTTCCCTCTCTGTCTTTGGCTGTCCCTTTGTGTGACCCACGGCTCTGCCTCTGGTCTGTGCCAGGAGTACTTGTGGGAAGCATCTCATTATCTGGTGAAGCAGGTGTTCAACAGCATCAAGGAGATGTTCTCAGCGACTCGAGATATCCAGGTAAGGAGCCTGTTGCCCTTTACCTCCACTTTGTCTTCTTCCCTGGTCCATTCATGCATAGACAAAGGGATGCTTCATGGGGGGAGATGGTTCTCCTGGCCCAGAGAGCATCCTGCTGCCCCAGCCCAGAGGTGTGGGACTGTGCCAAACCCCCCAGTGAGCACTGTCAGTCTGTGGCAGGAGTGAGGGTGGCCTGTGCTGGGAGGGGATGGGGTCTCCCAGCTCTTCACTAATTCCAGCTGCTTCCTCCCCTCTTCTTCAGAACTGGCTGACGGAGAGTGCCAAGCTCATTGCCCAGTCGGGCCGGACGGTGGAGTGGGTCACACCTCTGGGGCTGCCCATCATCCAGCCCTACTATCGCTCCAGGTCCACCGTGGTGAGTGTCCCGTGGCAGATGTCATAGCCCACCCTCCCTGTGCCATGGTGGGAGCAGGGAGAGGACAGCCTGGGCTAAGGCCCGGCAGGTTGGCATCGCTGGTGGGTGAGCCTGCAGAGCAGGTAGGATCCCTGAGTGCAGGCACATCCTCCAGCCTCACGGCTCCCTGCAGAGCCTGGAGTGTGTGGGTGAGCTGGTGAGGAAGCTCTGTGGCTCCATCCCACTCAGGCAGTTGGGGCACGGGCCGTTCCCTGCTCTGGGAGCCTCCTCAGGGCTCCTGTGACTCAGTCTCAGTGCTGTCACCTCCCACGTGCTGCTGTGCTGACTCACAGCCCCCAGCCCGGCTCCAGCAGCCCTTCCCGGGCCAGTTCACCCCGAGAGGGTGAAGGGGTTCAGATGCCTGCCAGCACCCTCAGGAGAGGAGCTGGGCAAAGTGTCACTGGGCACTGCCCATGGTTCTGGGACACCCTGGGAAGGCACAGAGCCCTCTCCAGAAGAGTGGGGCAGTGCCCAGCCCACCGTGCTGCCAGGCAGTGCAGGGTGACAGCTGGTCCCCTCTCTCCCCACAGCTGAATTGTGGCATGCAGCGCTTGAGTGTGAAAACCTCCAACAGCAGCCAGTAAGTACAAAACCATGGCCTGCACTGCACCCCTGCTGACCCCAGCCTGTGCTCTGGGGACAAGGCCTTCCTCTCAGGGAAGCTGTCAGGGAGTGCCAGAGCTCCTGTTGTTACCCCTGAGCTGCAGACAGCAGGACACAGCAGCAGGGCTTTGGGGCCCTTCAGGGCAGCCCCCTCACCCCCAGGCTGGGGTGTCACTGTCTCTGTGCCAGTGCTGTCATCTCTGGCCCTGAAATGCCCCAGCTCCTCTGTGCCCTGCTTTGTCCTGCAGGAAACCTGACACTGTGAAGCAGAAGAATGCCTTTCCCCCCAACTTCATCCACTCTCTGGACTCCACACACATGATGCTCACAGCACTGCACTGCCTCAGGTAGGGAGAGGGCAGCGGGGCTCTCACCTGATTCTTCCCTGGCTCAGGACTCTGCTGGGAGAGCATTGCTGGGACAAAGCACCACATGGGACTGAGAGTCCCTGGTGGGTGGGCATTTGGGGTTCCTGGCAGAGAAGGAGAGGAGGCAGCAGGGCAGGGACAGGGACAGAGAGATCCTGGGACCGGCCACCTCCCTCTGAAAAGCTGCTGTGCAGGGAGTCCCCCTCTCGTGTGGTCCCTGCTCCTGTCCCAGCCAGAGGTTCTCCGTGGGGTGGGTCCATCACACAGAGGGGTCTCAGCACTGCTTCATGGCACCTCTGCCTCCTCCCAGGAAGGGCCTGACCTTCGTCTCAGTCCACGATTGCTACTGGACTCACGCGCTCACCGTGGATGTCATGAACCAGGTAAAAGTGTCCTCCTGGCTCCCTTGTGAGCAAGGTCTTGCTGATCTGTGCTCTGGGCCCCTGCCAGGCCTCGCCTCCCCTGGGCTTTGCTCCATAGGCTGATTGATTCACCCGGGTGAGGTTGAACCTGGGATGTTTGCTGGCGGTCACAACTGATTTCCTGATTTCCTGGTGCCCCTTCTCCTCCCACTCTGCAGGGAGTGTGTGGGGAGAATCTGTGGGGACAGGCACTAAACACAGCCCTGGCAGCCAGTGCCCCTGCCCTGCCCTGGCTCCTACCCAAGGGCTTTTGTGCTAATGAGGGTCAACCTCTGCTTCACACCTCCCCAGGCTGATTCCCTTCACCCTTGTCTGGCAGCCCCCCCTTCCCACTCCTGCTGCTTTCCCTGCCCCTCACCTCTGACCTGTCACTGTGGGAAGGAGAGAAAACACCCGCTGAGCTGCACCTCACTGCTGTCTCCCTGGCTCAGGTCTGTCGGCAGCAGTTCGTGGCTCTGCACAGCGAGAAGATTCTGCAGGATCTGTCTGAGTTCATGCTGGAGAAGTATTGCAGGTATTCCTGACCTGTTGGGGCCTCCACCTCACAGAGGTCATGTCCAGGTGCTCGCAGGTTGTGTCACCTGCCTGGGAGTTGCTCTGGAGGGAAGCTGTCCTTCCTTCTTGCCTGACACCCAAATCACCTTCAGCAGCTGTGGAAAAACCAAGGGCTCTGCACCCTCTTGCTGCAGAACCAGGGCAGGGTTTGGCAGCCTTGAGGCCTGCCCTGGGCTGCTGGGGCTGGGCTCCTGCTCTCACTCTGGGGTGCGTGGTCTGTTTTGGAAGAGCTGAATCCTATTGTCAGAGGCTGCATTAGGGAGCAGAGGAGGGTGTGCCTGGTTCCAGATAACCTGTGTTTATTTGCTTGCTTCTAGTTCATCCAGCTCCAGCACAGAGCCCATAGCCCATTGGCAGAAGAGACTGATGGAGCAGCTGTCAAATGTCCCCAGGACAGGTAGGAGCATGGGACAGGAACATGCAGAGCTCAGGAGCATTTTGGAGACAAGGGGAGTGAGATGGAGTGGCCCCCAAAACCACCAAAAGGCAAACAGCCAGAGCTGTCTCCTTGGATCAGGTTTCCTCTCCTGTGCTGGACTGCAGAGCCATGGGGCAGAGCAGTCCAGCGTGTCCACATTCCCCTGTAGCATTCCTGTGAGTGCTCCCTGCCGTCCTCGCCGAGTCCCTGGGATTTCCCCCGGGCTGACCCAGCTCTTCCCATCCTGCTCTTGTTCTGCTCCCATCTGTTTCCAACCACGAGCATTTGCTCGGAGATGGGAGCGAGGGCCTCGGCATGGTAATTGCCAGGATAGAGATGATATACATGCAATGGGATTAAGGCAATTAGTTTAACTCCTTCTAATCCCTCAGCCCTGTGTCTGCCAGGCCATCTGGCTCTGCCTGACCTCTGTGGAGTGGCTCCATGGGCAGCACGGTCCAGGGGCAGGGATCCTTTGTACACTGAAGCCACTTCCCTCACCCCGTCCATCCCCACCTCGCTCTCCTCTGACCTCTCCTTTGCTCCCCTCAGGTGAATTCAACCTGAAGCAAGTGATGGATTCCACGTATTTCTTCAGCTGAGCCTGGCAGCCCACAGGGCCCTGGGATACCGCTGGACCTCCAGCCATGGTGGGCACGGGCCTGCAATGCTCCTCTGTCCCACATCCCAGGGAAGAAGGTGCAGCCTCCAGCCCAGCAGGAGCCCTGCCTCACTCTGAGGTGCTGGGACTCTGCTGGAGCAGCTGGTGGGGGACAGGGGCTCTGCACTGTTTGCTGTCACCCCTGTCCCAGCACGGGGAGAGGGCACCAAGCCCTGCAGAGGGCTGCAGCTCTGGGCTGGGGGCACAGGGGTGGCAGGAGCCAGGGTGGCTCCCCTCAGCCCTCACCCCAGTGCTGTGAGCACTGAGCTTTGCCTGCCGTTGCCTGTCCTGGGGTGCTGTCCCTCTCCTTCCCTCTCCACCAGCAGGGCTCACACTTGGCAGGGCAGGCGACTGACCTGGCCACAGCAGGAGCCCCAGCCCTGCTCGTGGCCACAGGGCAGGTGCTGCTCTGTGCTCTGCTCCAGCTCTGGGCACTGTCCTCACCCTCCATAGTGCAGCTTCTGCTCTTCACTCTGTTTTCCAGGGATGAGTTTTGCTGCTGCTCACTGGGGCTCAGGCAGGAAAAACCACTAAACCACTAACTTGGGGGTCAACGTGTATAATATTGTAAATAAAATGTTTTTTGAAATACAGGATGGGGCCCGTGTCCTCTAAAATCTTTGCCTGACCCCTGTCTTTGCCAGGGGCACGGGGAGGTGGGATTGCTGCCTCCCAGTCTGGCGCTGCTCTGCTGACTGGTTGGGCACAGGGTGTCACATTCTGAAAATGCTTTTGTAGCAGAAACATGGAATTGTGCCAGTGCAGCTACAGCGGGAACTGGACTCTCACAGGGGTCAACTGCAGCTTTTCCAGCCAGGAGCCTCCCCTTCTCACTGCACTGTGGCTTCCCAGACCTCCTCTCCACTGGGCTGGTGCTGGAGATGGTTGCACCTTGCAGCTGGAGCTGTGTTTGGCCCAGTTCTCAGCTGTGGCCTATAACCACAGGCTCACAATCAGCCCGCACCCAGCTTCTTCCTGGCGGCTGCTGGAGCGCGGGGAAAGCTGCTGGCAGAGGCTTTTCACCTTGTGGCTTTCCTGGCAAGGGAGGCAGCTCTTCAAAGGACAAAGCTGCATCCCACAGCCTGAGCTGGGGCTGTGCCCAGCGTTCCAGCTCCCGGGGCAGGCACGAGGAGTGGGAGGCGCGGCAGGGAGGGACGGTGGCGAAGAAGCAGAGCCGGAGTCGTGCGTAGCTCTGTCAGCTGCTGACGTTTATTGCACAGGATGGGCTGGATGGGAAAGTGGACGCTTGGAGTGGGGCCCTGTCCCTCCGGCTGCTCGGCCGCAGGGTGCCGGGGCTGGCGCGGGCCCCGCGCTCGCGGTACATTCAACGTGGAAGGCTCCAGAGTGCGAGGCAGCGAGGCACGCGTGCACACACACACACACACACACCTGCACACACGCCCACACACGCACAACACACGCACAGGCACCTGGCACGCTCGGCAGGTGCCTGCCCCAGCCCCAGGGCTCGGGCTCCAGCGCCTGCCTCCGTCCTAGCGCTGCCTACGGGGACACGGGGCCGTGCTCACCCCCAGCCCCGGAGTGGGGGACAGTGTGTTCGTGGGTGCTTACAAGCCTCAGGGCGACCATCCCTCAGACCCTTCCCAACTTACCTCCAGTCCCGGACCGTCACCCCTGGCCTTGGGTCTGTGAGAGGGGCGCAGGGCCACGCGCGGCACCGGGGCTGCGCCGACAGCCCCAGGGAGGTGTCCTGCGGGTCACACACGGGGATGTGTTCAGGTCATAGATATCATACACAGAGTTGGTCATGGCGAGAATGCAGCTGTGGCTTCTATGGGCAGCCGGGGAGGCCAGGGGGCAGCGGGGCTTCGCCGCGGGGAGCGGGCGACAGGGTCAGACTTTGGTCGGAGACGACACACGCGGGGGCTCAGCCCGGTGACCCCGCGGTGGGGAGAGGGCACGGCAGCCCCAGGCCCGCCCTCGGCAGCCGCCCCGCTCTGCAGCGGGGGGCGGGAGGGACCGGGGAGCGGGGCTGGCGCCGTGGCGGGGGGCGGCAGCCGGCGGCGCGGCCGCGGCCCTCACCCGGCGGCGCGGGGCGGACGCGAGGCGAGCTGGGGCTCCCTGACCGCCGCCCCTCCGTGTCCCCGTGCCCGGCGCGGAGGTCACAAGTTGGAAGACAGCCTGGACTTGGCCGGGTCCGTGTCGGGCGTGCTGGACGCCGAATCCTTGCGGGCCGCCGCCGAGTCCTGCGGCAGGGCGGGCGGCGGCGTCAGCCCCGAGCCCGTGGGCGCCGGGTGGGCCGGGGCTCCCCGCGAGGGCGCCTGGGCCCGCAGCCCGGCCGGAGGCCCCGGGCCCGGCGAGGCGGCGGCCGGGCCCCCTCCGATGGAGGTGCTGGACTCGCGGGCGGAGGCCGGGGGGCTCTGGGTGCTGCCGGCCGCCAGCCCGTGGGGCAGCGAGGGCTGCGAGGCCGAGAGGGGCCGCGAATCCTGGCTGAGGCTGCTGGTGTGCAGCGCCTGTGTGCTCTTGTGGGCGGCCAGGCGCTGCGGCGAGCCGGGCGCCTGCTGCTGGCTGAGGGACAGCTGCGAGCCCAGCGGCCCGGGGGCGCCTCCGTAGGCGAACGTCCGGCTGGCCAGCGGGCTTTGGGACGGCGGGCTGGCCGCGGCCGCGGCGAAGGCGCTGGTGGAGGCGGGCAGGGCCGTGGGCTGCGCCGGGTCCTGCGAGGGCGAGGGGTTGGCGTGGGGCACGGGGGGCTGCGGCTGCGGCGGGGGGCTCTGCTGCAGCAGGACGGGGGACACGGCGAAGGGGCTGGGCACGGCCTGGGCGTACTGCAAGCGGCGCATCATGCGGGGCGAGCCCAGCGCCATGGAGCCCACCAGCGGGCTGGCCATCTGCGGGCAGAAGCTCATGGCGACGGCTTGCTGGAGGGTGGCGATGGCAGAGGTGACCTGCGGCTGGACGGGGCTGTACATGGCCGTGTGCTGCTGCAGCTCCGCCTGCTGCACCATCTCCCGGTCGTACTTGACGATCTCCTGGATGATCTCGTTCTCCTGGTTGTTGAAGACACCTGAGTTGAGGTCGTGCTGCACTTTGTGGAGCAGGATCGAGTTCTTCTTCCCTGCAGGTAGAAGGCCAGGAGAGGAAGCACCGTGAGACCCCATACTGGGGCTCTGCTGGGTTCCCATGGGAGCCGCAGCTGCCCCCTTTGCCGAGACACCCCATTCCCCCCCGGGTCCCCCTGTGTCCTACCGATGCGGTCCAGACGGTCGATGGCCACAGTCTCAAAGGCCCGTCTCATCATGGGGTACTCCTCCAGCACCTCGTTGAAGTTGTCCACCGAGAGCGAGTAGAGGCGGCAGTAGGTATCTGCACGGACGCTGGCCGTGCGCCGGCCACGGGTCAGCAAGCAGATCTCTGGGGGGAAAACGCCAGGGCCACGGTCAGAACTCCACCATCGAGGACAAAACAGGGCAGGCCAGAAGCAGGGTGTGAGAACCACCACGCAGTGGGTGCCCTGGGACAGCAGAGGTGTCCCAGTGACTCTCACAGACCCCACGAGGGGACCCAGGCTCAGTCCTGCCAGTGCTCACCCCCAAAGTAGGAGCCGTCAGAGAGTTTCATCTCCTTGTTGCCCTTGGTGAGGATGCTGACCACCCCGTGCTGGATGAAGTACATCTTCTTGCCAATGGTGCCCTCTCGGATGATGTAGTCACCCGGCTGGAACACCTCAAACTTCAGCTTGGTGAGCATGGCCGTGACGAAGTTGGGGTCGGCGTTGGCGAACAGCGGCATCGAGGCCACCAGCTTGCGGCAGTTGAAGTTCACGATTTCCTGTGGGGAGGTGGGTGAGCCCAGGAAGCTGGGACGTGCTCCCCCAGGGACACACTCCCCACCCCAGTCTCATGGACACCCTGGCATGCAGATTGTGCATGGACGCGTTCCAACACGGAGCTGCAAAGCTGCAGCAAGAGGTGTTTGGCCTCAAGCATGTGCACGGCAGGAACTGGTGGGACCCGCAGCAAGGAGCAGGGGATCCCTTCCCTTGGCAGGTGGGGGATAATCCTCATCCTCCTCCCAGCTCTGCAGCCCTCACCTCACGCAGGGGCTCGTTGAGCTCCCCCAGGATGCTGTCCTCGTCAAACATCTTGCCCTGGTAGCGATGCTCGTAGTAGTCGTGGATCTTCTGGCGGAAGTCAGCGGGCAGCTTGTGGAAGGACATGTACTGCTCCACCTGCTTGTACTGTGGGGAGAGCTGGCGTCAGCTGGGACCCTCCACCCACATCCCCACTCCAGGGGGCTGCTCCCACTCCTGCTGCTGACTGGGAACCCTCACCCCACGTGGGGGTCAAAGCTTTGGCCCCATCCGGCACAGTCCTACCTTCTCCTGGTACTGGCGCCGGGAGGAGTCCAGCGACTGGATGAGGGCGGTGGCGTGGCCGATGAACATGGCGTAGCAGGTGGCCCCCACGATCATGCTCAGCATGGTCAGCCAGATGTCTGTCATGCTCTCGGGCGCCTGCTTCCCGTAGCCGATGCACAGCATGTGGCTCATGGACTTGAAGAGGGCGAAGGAGTACAGCTCACTCCAGGAGTCGTTCTGCAGTGACAGGGACAGCAGCTCAGCTGTGCACGTGTGTGTGTGTGAGCATTGCTCGAGAGCCCTGGCTCATGCCTGGCCACAGCCCCAGTTCTCTCCCAGCAATAGGAATTTGTTGAAAAGCAAACTTCTCAAACTTTCCAAACTCCCCCGGCGAAGTAGGCAGGGAAGGAAAAGGGTGAGACAGGCAGGGGAGGAAGAGGAGGAAGCCAGGCGGAACAAAGCAGAGATGGAAATTTGATGAAACAGGATGAGACAGACAGGGGAAAAGGGCCATTTGCAGGAGGCTGCAGGGCTGAGAGGCAGCAATTAGAAACAGGAGCCATTATTTATTAATAGCAGCTTTGTGGCTAATGAGCAGGAGAAGGCAGCAGGGGATGGGGCCGAGAGCCCCATGTCAGCATATTCCTCCCACCCTGATCAATCCCTTGCTCCCGGCCCTGTGAGACCTCACCAGGGTGACACCGGCATCTGGGACCGGGTGCTCCGTGCACCATGGGGCACCACAGCCCTGGCCCACGGGGGATGGCATCTCCTGGGGCTGGAGGATGGAGGATGGATGACGTGGGGATGGGTGGGAGCCCTGGGGAGCAGGCAGGAGCCCGGTGTGGGGCAGATGGAACTCACCACCATCCCGTTGATGGAGACCCAGCAGTTCTTGGGGAAATCCTGCAGCATGGGCACCAGGAACTGGAGGCAGCCGTCCCAGTGGCAGAGCAGCAGCATCATCCCGATGAGGTTGATGATCCTCATCACCGCGCTGGCCAGGTCGTAGGTCATGTGGAAGATCTACGGGTGGGTGGCACGGCAGGAGGTGAGCGTGGGGGACTGTCCCCCAGTGCCCAGCCCTGCTCAGGGCACCGACCTGCATGGCCTCAGCTGGAAGAGGCTCCTGTGGCTGGCCGGGCTCCGGCCTCGAGGTGGCTGTGCTCCACCTGCCTATTTATAGCCGGCGGGTGCCGCCGCGCTGCCGCCCGGGAAGCGCTAATGGCAGCGAGCCTTGACGAGGATCAGGGAGACACAAATACTCCGGGCACTGAGGAGGGAGCAGGGCAGCTCCCAGGGCACGGGCCAGAGCCACGCAGCAAGGCTGAGCGCGTCCCCTCAAAGCAGGGTGGGCCCTCAAAGCTGGAGGCCCCACAGGGCTGGGGGTCCTGTTGTCCTCCCCAGAGCTCCCCGAGCTCCTGGTGGTGCAGGGAGCCAGAGGGGAGAGAGGCTGGAGGCTCTGAGCTGGGCAGGGGGACAGGGTCCTACTGCTGGCAGAGCAGGGGATGGCGTGCCAGCAGGTGCCAGCCATGCTGGCACCCATGGTGGGTGTTCTATCACAGCTCAGGGATGCCCCAAACCCTCCAGGGTGGGTCACACCCACCGGCCCCACATACAGCCCCACAGGTCCTCTGCACCCTGCCAGCTTGTCAGGGAAGCACTGCACGCCAGCTCCCGCTCTCTCCAGCCATCCAGCTGCTGCCAGAGGCTCCCGGAGCAGGTGCTCACCTCCTCCCACTGGTGGATGTAGCGGATGAGGCGGGAGAGGCGGAGCAGCCGCAGCAGGCTGAGGATCTTGGTGAATCGGACGATGCGGAGGGCGCGGGCTGTCTTATAGACCTCCGAGTCTATGCCCTTCTCCACAATGAGGAAAACGTAGTCCACGGGGATGGAGGAGACAAAATCCACCACAAACCAGGTCTTGAGGTACTTCTTCTTGATCTTCTCGGGGTCCAGGATGATTTCTGTGTTGTCCTCAATGACGATCCCTGTCCGGAAGTTCAGCACCAGGTCCATCAGGAAGAAGGTGTCGGAGACCACGTTGAACACGATCCAGGGGGCCGTGGTCTCCTCCTTGAAGAAGGTGATGCCCACGGGAATGATGATCAGGTTGCCGACCATGAAGAGCAGCATCGTGAAGTCCCAGTAAAATCTGGGGAGCGAGAGAAGATGTCGGGGGATGTCACCAGCGTCCCAGAGTCCCCTCCGTGCCAAGGGGACCGTGCCCTGCCCTAAGGGACCTGCACCACCGGGCTACTGTCACTCTAATGCCACCTCAGCTGCAGGAACCCCCTCCTCTCCCCACGGACCACATCCTGCTCCCCGCTCTCCAGAGTGCCCCCAGGGTGGTCTTGCAGCCAGCAGAGCCCCTGATTGTGGCACAGGATGAACTGAGGGCTTCTGCTGCTCTGGTTTGGCCCGTGGCAGCAGGTCCTGGGGGAGGGGACAATGACGGCACCAAGCACCAGAGTGGGACACGCTCCAGCCGAGCTGCCCGGGGGCATCCCGCGGGCTGGGGACCCCCAAACGACCGCAGTGCTCAAGCTCGGGGGTGGAGACAGCATCCGAGAGCCCCGGGAGCAGCCCCCTCTTTCTGTGCTCCCGGAGTGGGGACCCAAGGACAGGGGACAGCCCCCAGGGACAGCCGGGGCCACCTCACCCCGGCGCCACCCCGGGCCAGGCTGGGCCGCGGTCTGGGGGGTGCCCGGGTGGGCTCTGCCCGCAGCGCGGGGGGGTGGAAGGAGCCGCCGCGGCTCCGGTGCAGCGGAGCACGTAGGGCTGCAGCTGGCGGCGGCAGCGCCCGCAGCCCCGGCCAGACGCGCGGCCGGTGGGGGGTGGGCGGCCGCCCCCGGCCCTGGCCCTGCCCGGGCTGCGCTGCCCCTCCGCCCCCTCCCGCCTCGCCCCACCCTTCTCCCCTTTCTCCTCGTCCCCCTCTCCCGGGCCGCCGATGACCTTTCTGAGCATCTGCAAGGTCACGGCGGCTCTGTCACGGCAGGATGACGAGGAGGACACCCCGGCCCTGCCTGGCCTGGCCGGGGGGCAGCAGTGGGGGGATCCTCCTGGGGGCCACCGACACGCAGGACCCCCGCCCACGCATCCTGCTCAGCCCACCCTGGGAGCTGCGGGATGATGGGCGGGGGGTGCCACGGCCACGCTGAGCCCTGGGGGATGAGGGGATGAGGGGACGAGGAGGAGACCCCCACGCACACAGGAGGGGGCGACGGCCAGGTCCCCACCCCCCCCCCACTGCGCAGACTGGCGCAGGACCAGAAGGAGCTGAGCATCCCAGCTCCTGACCTTTCTCCAATGACACCTTCCTCATGTGAGACATTGCCGTGGCAACCGTGAGTGATGTCACTGCTGCAAAACGATGACTTCACACCAGGGCGGTCCCCAGGGTACCCTCGGCAGAGGAGCTGTGCCCCCCCTCCACCCCTACACCGAGCTCTGGCTGCTGGCACCAAAGAGGCCCAGCTGGACCCCTGGGCTCCCACGCACGGCACGGCCTCCCAGGGATGCTGAAATCAGCAGAGCTGCCGTGGGGCCGGATCCGTCCCCAAACCCCCTGGCAGCTCCCGCTCAGACTGACCCTGCTGCGCTGCCTGGGTCCCACAGGGGCATTAGCCATGCAAAGCTGCGAAGAACAAAGATTAAATAACCACGCCAGCTGGGCAAAACTCCCCTCTGGCTCCAATCCCTCTGCAATCTGGCTGAGCCAGGGCAGAATTTGCCCTGTGGAGAAAGATAAACTGCTCCTGATCCCCCACTGCACACAACTGACCCTGTGCGATCGCCCCGGGGAGCAGCGTGCCATGCCAACACTTGCTTCCTTGGAAGGTTCATGTGCATAGAAAAAAGACCCAATCCAGGCTGCTAAAAATATCTGAAAACAAATTAATCAGGATCCTCGGCACCCCTCCCTCGCTTCTGACCCAGTTGTACGACAGTGATGATGACAGGAGATGCCCGAAGCCCCTGCGGGAGGCGGCTGCCACCTTCCTGCTCCATCACCCGCCCGAGGCCTGGCACCATGGTGCTGCTGCTCCTCCTGGGCAAGATAAGAGTCGGGTCCAAGCCCTGGAGGGGGGCACGCATGCCAGGGTGGTCCCTGCTTAACTCCATTGGCAGCACCCAGAGCTCCAGGGAATGCCGGGGATGATCCAACCTCTCCTGTCTGTGCTGATGCCAGGGGACAGACAGCCGGTTGGACAGAGCTCCTTTAGAGCCCCCTCTGCCCCTGAGGTCTGAGCCCTTTGGCTCTGATGGGGCCCAGACGCCAACCAGGCTGCCTGGTGGGCAGGAGCAGCACGGGATTGGTGAAGGATCTGTGTGGGATTGGTGCAGGATCGGGGCAGGATCGGCACTTTGCAAACTCGCACTAAATACTCTAAAAATGAGGTTGCTGTGAGAGGGGGGCTGTGGAGCCAGTGGCAGAAGTTTGCCCAAGCTGATGAGCAGTGGAGGCCAATGCACAGATCCCAGGACAGCCAGTTGGGATGAAAGACCCTCGACCCTGGAAAAGCCTTTTACCCTGGGGAAGGGGGTATAAAGGCTTTACAAACTGCTCAAGGACCCAAACCTTCACCATCCCCCAAGTCGGTCACAGCCTGTCCTCCCCTTGAGGTGGCTTTCAGCAGCTGACGCTGCAGAGGGAGGGGCCCAGCTCCCCACAGCCTCACCACAGGGAATGGGAACACCGGCACCGGGGTGTCACACACACCGGGGGCAAGAGCCGTGCCTCTGCTCAGGAGCCCCCGTGCTGGCACATCCAGGCAGAGGGAAAGCCCCTGGAAGCATTTAAACCTGGGTGAGGAAGGCTCCAGCCAAGCAACGCCAGGGATGTGCTCTGAATGCATCTTTGCCCCTGACTCACAGGCAGGAACGGCTCTTGCAGCAGAAAATCATCATCAGGGAGATCCTCCTGCTCAGCTCCAACCCCAGGCCCAGCCCAGCCTTGTGGAAGGCTGGAGTAACCCTTGGGCAGCCCCTTGGTGGCCACAGGGTGATGGGCACTGCCGCCACCTCCCAAAGCAATGCCCCGGGGCTGGTGCAGAAACCCCAAAAGAAGCAGTGAAGGAGTTGGCGTGGCTTGGCTGCTCCTCCAGAGACCAGAAGTGGCAAAAACATCGCCCAGCACCCAAAAGGAGGTGGCCCTGCTCCAGCACACTCTTACAAGGTCTCTTTGATCAGACTTGCAGCTCAAGATCTCACCAGCCGCCCTGATTGCTTCCTCATCATTCAATATTTATGTAAATAGCAACTTTGGTTCCTGGAGCAAACCTGCCCTGAATTGTGTGTGAACGATGGCAGCGCCATGGCCATGAGGAGCCAGGACTGCTAAACAACGCCGATTATGAAATGATGTCACAGATGGGGAATGATTTTCTCTTAAGATGGGAAATGGGTTTTGCAGGGCAAACACGACCAGGTCACGCTCCATTCTCATTACTGGATAAATGCTTTTTTGATGATTTTCAGGCAGGACAACACGGGAGGGATGCACTCACGTCCCCAACGGGCACAGGCAGAGCGGGTTCCTCAGCCCAGCCTGGCGTGGGCCCATCCTGTTCCTGTGCACGGTTGTGGAGCTGGAGGATGCCATGGCTCTGCCTGCAGCTCCTCCCCACTGGGCAGGGAACTCTCCTACGCCACTTCCAGCATCAAAACACAGGCAGCCACTCTGCCCCAATGGGTTTCAAGTCTCAACAGCGGTTCCAGGAGGATGAAGCCCGTGCAGGACAGGACAGCCAGGGTGACTCCCCAAGGTCACTCAGCACCCACCTGCCTGCTGCAAGCACCAGTCGGGGAGCGATGCTGCTGCACTCTGGGGAATCCTCTGAGGCCTCAAGCCCACTGCTAGCTCACGGGAGGGAGATCCCTGCTCTTGGCAGCACTGTGGGCTCTGCCACCAGCGCCACGGCTCTGCCAGCTCAGAGGAGCAGGGCAGGCTCTGCCCCGGGGCAGGTATGGGGGTCACCCCACTCCCAGCCTCCCCCAACACCCCACAGCTGCTGAGGGTGAGGAGGAGCACAGGGAGTGAGGAAGGGTGAAGTCCTCCCGCTCAGCAGCCCCCAGGATCCACCTGGCACTGCCACCTCTGCTCTGTCACGGCAGGGACACTGGAGCTCCCTCCGCCACAGGAGGACTGGCAGTGGCCGGGCGGTGTGACCACTTCTCACCCCAAATCTGCAGCAGAACCCAGTGCCCAGCCCGTGAGATGAGGAGGGGGCTCCACTGGGTTCCCATGGCAGGTTCCCAGGGTGGAAAGGCTCAAACCCCTGTGCAGGAAAGTCAGCCCTGAGGGGTGCCCGAAGGCCTCCAACTGCTCCTCTGGAAGATGCCAGAGCAGCCCGGGAGCAGCACACAAGGGGGAAAGCAGGAGGTGAAGGTGCTGGTCTCTGCGCTGAGCCCATGGCCCTCACCTGCCCCAGGGAACCCCGGCCCACGGGGACCCATCAGTGTCAGCAGTGAACAGAACCTGAGATCTGCCTCGGGGGGATCCCCCACTCGGCACCCAGCAAACCCTCCCTGGAGCCGCCCCAAACCTCTCACCAGCACAGCAGCACAACGACTTGGGGCTGAGCCCCTCGGCCCCCCCAGCCCCTGGCCAAAGGCTCCTCCAGCCCCTTGGGGGTCTCTGGACCAGGGTCCTCCCAGCGCTGGCTCAGCAGCAATGCCAGCAGGGGCTCGGCCTCCTCATCCCTGCAGGATGCCGTGCTGCCTGCCCCAGGCAGAGCAGCCATCCCTCCCGGTAGCTTTCACACGACTCGGGAAGCATTTGCCACTCTGGAGCTCGCCAGGGCTCAGGGGATGGGAAGGAGATGGAGCTGCAGAGCCTTTCTGCCGGGTTTGTCATTCCTCGCCCGGCAGGCACACAGGCTGGATCCTGGGGACTCGAGTCCTCTCAGGAGCCAGAAGAATCCCCCTCAAAGCGGCTGAACCCCAGGGACAGAATCAGGCCTCCTTGGGGGAGGGGGGAGCCTTCACGACGCTCTGCCAGGCAGCGGCAAAGCACGTCCCCCTGCCCAGCCCCAGCCCTGCCCGGGGAGGGGGACACCGAACCCCAGGGAGCTCCGGGGACAGAGCCAAGGCCCGGTGGGGCTCAGGAGGGCCGAGCCGGGCCGAACCAGCCGAGGCCCCGGGAAGGACAAGGGGACGAGGGGATGCCCTTGCTCAGCCACCGCGAGGGCTCCCGGCATCCCCGGAGCGGCGCCTGCTGCGCTGGGGAGGGGGATGCCCGGCCCGTCCCCTCCCGCGCCCGGCGGCGGCTCAAGGTGCCCTCGGCCCGGCCGCACCGGCAGCCCCGCTGCCCGGCCCGGCGCCGCGGGATGCGGGATGCGGCCGAGCCCCGCGGGTACCCCCGCACCTGAAGTCGCTGTAGGGGTGGATGATCCAGGCCCCCGCCGACTTGACGCGCTCCTGCTCCCGCTCCACCGCCTTCTGCGAGCCGAACATCCGCAGCGAGAACTTGTTGACGCCGGGCTGGAGCATCGCCCCGAACTGCCGCTGCATGAAGCTGGCCTGGCTCCCGCGGACCTCCTCGGCCGCATCCTCGCTCGCCCCCTCCTCGGCCGCCTTGGCCCCGCCGGGGGACGCGCCGCCGCCGCCGCAGGAGAAGGAGACCTTGGGCTCTCGGGGCGGCTCCGGGCCGGGGCTGCGCGGCGCTTCCCCGCGACGGCACTCGCCGTTCGGGGACCCCTTCCCGCCGCGGCCCCGCGCCCGCCCCGTCGCCGCCGCCCCGCCGCGCTTGGCCCCATCGGCCGCCTCCTCCTCGGCCGCTGCCTCCCCGCCCGCCGCGCCGCGGCCCGCCCGCATCCTGCCGCCGCTGCCGCCGCCGAGGCCACCGGCGGCCGAGTGGCGCCCGCCGCCGCGGCGGGGGCGGGCCGGGGCGGGCCGGGGGCGGGCGGCGGGGCCGGGCTGGGGGCCGGGCGGCTCCGCAGCTCCCCCCGCCGGCACAGCCCTCGCCGGTGGGATCGGTTACCGGGACCGGCTACCGGGACGGGACGTCCGCCTCCCTCCCCGACGGCCCCGGTCTCCGGCGGCGCGGTCCCCGGTGTGGTGCCCCCGGGGCCGGTCGCTGTCCCCGCGGGGCTCCGCTGCCGCCAGCCCATCCGCCTCACCGCGGAGGGAGCGCTGCCTACCCCCGGGCCAGGGACGGACCCCATCGCCGCGCCAGGTACGGGAGGTCTGCCCTCCCGCCCCCACAAGGACCCGTCGCTCCAGCGCCGAGCCCCCTCTGAACCCCGCTGGTGGCAGGAGGAGTCCCCCGGGGTGTACCCGGGGATGGAGACCCCGGACCGGCACCCCAGGACAGCGCCAGCCCCCGAAGATGATGCTGATGATGCTGATGCTCTGGAAGAACATCGGGACCGGCACCTCCTGCCCTCTGCCGCGGGAGCGGGCTCAGGCAGATCCCCCGGGCGGCGGGGTGTCGGGGATCCCCGGGGTGAGCAGCCCGGGTTCGCCCCGAGGATGGCCGGGGTGAGCAGCCCGGGTTCGCCCCGAGGATGGCCGGGGTGAGCAGCCCGGGTTTGCCCCGAGCCCCCCTGAGCGCCCCCGGGGCCGGAGCCCGCGGGAACGGGTTCGCCCGCCGGGTCACGGAGCCGCGGCGCTGGCACCACCTGGTGCCGCGGGACAGAACCGCACCGGAGCGCGCCCCGCCGCCGCGGCGGAGCCAGCGCCGTGCCCGGGCCGGGCACCAACAGCCGCGGGCCCCGCACCGAGCCCCGGGGCAGGAGACAGCCCAAAATCACCCTGCGGACCGCAGCCGCCTCGTTGTGCGGCTTCACGCCCCGCGCTCGGCACCTCGGCTGCCTCCGAGAGCAGCTCAGCTCTCCAACCCAGCCCTGGGGCACAGCACTGCTGCCCCAGCCCACGGAGACACCGATTCAGCTGAAGGGGAACGCGAGGCTGGAGATGAGGGGGGCAAGGAGTGAGGCAGCAGCTCAGGGCTCGCCCCGAGAGATGGGCTGAGCAGGGTCCCCGTGGAGCTCAGGGCGCTCACTGCCGCTCTCTGAGCACGATGGGGCACCACACCGGGGCCTGAGTGTGCCCTCCCTGTTCGATGTGGCAGCCCCTGGGCCGTGGCAGGGCTGTGCCACAGCTCCCCAGCTCCAGCCCCTGCCCAGCTCCCGGGGCTGGTGTGGCCCTGTCCCTGCCCAGCCAAACAAAAGGCACAAGCGGTGCTTTGTGATGTGACCCAGAGCGGGCGCAGACAGGACACAAAATTCTCATAAAGGAAACTAAGCCATGCATTGATTTTTCACCAGGATGGTGCAAGGCCGGGGCTGTGAAAGCCTTGCATAACCCATTTACACGGCACAGCAGGGCAGAGGCACTGGCAGGAGGGACCCAGCCACCACAGCACCAGGCTCTCAGCACTGCCACCAGCCCTGCCACCACCTCTCTGGGCGCAGGGGGGCCGCCACAGCCGTGCTCCCTCTTTGTCACATCCCAGGCAGGGACGAGTATCTGGCTAAGGAGCAAGGCCATGGCTCAGTCACGGCCCAGAATGAAGCTCCTTAGGCCAGCTGGGAGCACGGGGCAGCTGCTCTTCAGCCCGTGGGCTCTGCTGCCTCACGCCAGGGGCAGGGATGCTGGCAGAAGCCCCCTGAGCTCAGGGCTGGAGCAGAGAAGGGACTGGCCCCCAGATCCTGTCCTGGCCCCAGGGCTCTGCTCTGTGCCCAGGAGTCTCACACCTGGGCTCTCTCCAACGATAAAGGGCAGGAAAAAACCAAACCAACCTAGAAAATCTGCTTAAGAGAAGTGTGAGACACACGAACAGCAGGGCCTGGGAGGGCTCCTCAAGGCTGGGGCTGATCCTTGACCCCACAGCCACGAGGCCTGAGGAAGTGTGGAGCAGGGCAAGGAAAGCGTGCCCCAGGCTCCTCCAGGCTCTGCTGAGCAGGGAACACCCCCTCCCTCCCCCCGAAGGCTTTTACACCCATCGAGCTGCATCTCCTCAGCAATTAGAGGGCAGCCAGAGCTGGCAGCAAACCCAGCCACAGCGTCGGGCTCTGCAGCCAGAGGGGCAGGCAGCCCGGAGGGAAGAGACCAGAGTCCAGAGGTGGAAAAAAGAGAGAGGAATCATCTTTATTTGTGAAGTGTTAACAGATGGAACAGTTCAATGCTACCCAGCAGTAAAGGTGTTAGACTCCCCTGAGCACCTGTCTGCTCGCAGGGCCCCAGTCACGCTCACACCGCTATGGCTCAAGCACAAGCACAAGCACAAGCAGTTCAACCTTAAAACCACCCCCAGCCCCGGCTCACCCTGCCCCTCCCCACTGCAGAGACACAAACAACCCATGGAATAAGTTACAGCAATCATTTATCCAGCATCCAGCTCCTGGCTGCAGAGTAACCCAGAGCAGCTTGGCAGGAGTTGACTGGGAGTCTGCCCCACAGGGACAGGCCAGGAACGAGCCCTGGCCAGGGAAAGGTGCAGCCTTGCTCCTGGTGACGCACTGGGACAGACACAAAACCCCTTCCTGAACCCTCTGGTCAGATCAGGTCATCTCCCAACAGCCACCAAAGCAGCTCCTCCCTCACCCCCACAAGCAGGTGGGACACAGCTGCATTCCCACCCCCTCCCCACTCTGTACCAACATGAAATAACCTAGGACAGAGACAGTCAGAGACCTAGACTACCAGGAACAAAGGATTTACATTTACAGGTAGAAAAACCCTCCCACGACTCTTAAAAAAAAAAAAAAACCAAACAAAAAAAGAAATGTATTTTATATTCTACAACTTAAGTTTCCTTAGAAAGTGAAGTAACTGAATCGCAAGGACACACTAGAATATTCCATGGTGCTATTTTACCAAAAAAAAAAAATTAAAAGAAAACAAAATTGTCCAGACGAGTTCTTCATCTACACGTCACCTGGCAGGAGAGAAAAGAAAAGCCAGTTAGATAAACCCTGCTGCACTGGGCTGGTGGAGCTGGGCCAGAAGAAGCCAGAAGCTAGTTCTCTCTCTTCTGGGAGAGCCCAGAGGCCCTGGGCAGACCCAGCTGCTGCAGCTCCTGCTCCTGGCACTCACCTGGCCCTGCTCTCAGTTGGCGTTTCTCTGGCGGACGTTCTTGTCCTTGTGGTTTGTGGCATTGCTCTTCCTGGGAAGGGACAAGGGGCGTGAGGAAAGGGGGAGCACAGAGTTCCCCCACCAGCACCCCTCACCCATCAGTGCAATTCAGGTCCAGAGGGTGCAGAGCAGATCCCAGAGCAGGCTCAGACACCAGTGCCACCCCAGGGATGTGTGGTTTACACATGGGGACATTAAATGAACCATGGGGGGACACCTGCCCCCACTGGGTATTAATTATCCCACCCCAGCCAGCTTTTATCTTTGGAGCAGATCCCCTGGCTGAATGAGATCTACCAGCAGAAATCTGGCTCAATAGGAAGAGACAAGGTACTCACAGTGGTGCAGAGCCTCCATCATCATCTTCACATTCAGGACAGCACAGAAGGAGAAAACAAAATATAAATAGTCAGGGAAGAGGACATACAAAGTGACCTCTGCCTCCCCTTAAAGCAGTGGGAACTGCACTCCAGGCAGCCATTCCTCCACCACTTAAAACTGGGGAGGGTAGAGCTCCTCTGGGGAGATCAGCTGCCCTGATCCATCCCCTGCGCTCACCCCCACGGCACCAGGACTTGGGATGGCTCCCAGATCCCAGCACACTCACAGCAGGTAAAGGGGAAGCCAAACAGGATGTTTCAGGGACGAGGCTTTAAGCAGCAGCAGCAGGAAGCCCTTCTCCCTCCCCACACGTTGTGATATCAAAACAAACACTGCACACCACGTTCTGAGCAGCACAGCTAAGGAAACGCCTCTGCCAACACGTGCCAAGCCCTGCAGCCTTTCACCAGCTCCCTGAGACCTGCCACCTCCCAACAGGAGGCTCCCAGATGTCTCCTTTGCTCCCCATCTCCTTTTCTCCAGCCCTGGCTCCCCTTCAGTCCTGTGCTCTGGGCACTGGGGCTGCCCTGGGCACCGGGATCTGCCCGTGGCTGGTGAGAGGAGGCAGACACACGGCTGGAACAACCTTCTACTTACCATGTGAGGTGGCACCCAGCAGCAGAGAAAGGAAGAGTGGATAGGTAACACCGGCAAGGATAGCACCCCAAAGACAGGCCAGACTGTCCCCACCCCATCCCAGGTGACAGGAGGGTCCAGGTCACAGGACACACTGGGGGAGCTGGCTCAGACAGGCCTCGCTGCCACCCTTCAGGAGGGGCAAAGCTACAGAGACTTTGGGGCAGAAAAAAACCACTTTACACCAGGGCAGAGTAAAGCCACGTGTGTGTACCAAGGGGGTGTGATGCTGCAGCCTCATCCATGAGCACTTGGGAGCTTGAGCTCCTCTTGCCAAGGAGCATCAGGACATTTCAGCACATGCACCTGTCTGTCACAGCAGCTGCTACAGCCCTGGCAGGTCGGCACCCCACGGGCCTGGGCTGATCCCATCACAAACCAGACCACAGGGTGGTTTTGCTGGAGATGCAGCTCCAACACCTTTAGGACAGCGTTTGCCTTCCAGCCAGGGGGGTCAGAGGGCAAAACACCTGCTTGTGAAACTGCCCCGAGTTGAACTCCAAGCCCTGCAGTCCCGGGAGGGGTCTGACCTTCAGCCAGGCTGCTCCTGCGGGGGGCCAGGGGCGCTGCGGGGTCCCGGCAGGAAGGATGCAGAGCACTCACACGGCATTGTGAACGGCATCAGATAAAGGGGGCCCGCCTGACACAATGCAGATCCTCGGCGATAAGGAAAGGGAGGAGCCGGTGCTTCCAGAACAGATTAAAAGATAGCACCGGGTCTTTGAGATCCAGGATGTGTGGATGTGATGAGCCAAAACATCCTGAACTGAACACGAGTTCAGCTAAGCCCGGCCTTGCAGAGCCACTGAGCCCTCCCAGCTGGGCAGCAGCACGAAAGCTCCAGGACTCAGGACTCATCCCCAAACCACCTGCAGGACTCATCCCCAAACCACCTGCAGGACTCATCCCCAAACCACCTCGCCCAGAGTGGGAGCTGCCAAAGCACATCCAGCCCTGCAGGCACTCACGGGAAGCAGAGGACCTGGTGAGACACAAGGTCAGGCTGCCCTGCTCAGGATCCTCTCTGCTCCAGATCTCACTGCAGGACTGCCATGAACAGTGCAATTGCAGGCAGCCTCGCGGCTGAAGCACACCCTGCTTCCTCAAGTGCCCTCAAGCCACCCCTCCTCCAAGAGAGGGACCTCAGAAACCCCCACCAGCCCATCCTGCAAGCTGCAGACCACTCCATCTTCCCGCACAGATCCAAACCCTGACTAGCTCAACGTGAAAAACGTGTATTTTATGATTGGCTTTTCACAAATATTCAAACAAATATTATAGGTGTTACGTTAGAGAGTTATGTTGAATTGTGAAAAATGTGTATTTATACGATTGGCTCTTCACAAATATTAAAACAAATACTCTGTGTTATGTCAGAAAGTTATGCTGTATTAGCATCCTTTAAGTAGTGTGGTAAATGCAGTTTTTAGGCTGTAGCATAATATTCAAATAGAAACAATGTGATGTAAGATGCTTTTTGTAACCAGCTCAACGTGAAAAACACGTATTTTATGATTGGCTTTTTGCAAATATTAAAACAAATGCTCTATGCATTACGTTAGAAAGTTAAGCTGTGTGAAAAACACATATTTTATGATTGGCTTTTTGCAAATATTCAAATGAATACTCTGCATTACGTTAGAGAGTTATGCTGTATTGTGAAAAATGCATATTTTATGATTGGCTTTTTGCAAATATTAAAACAAATGCTCTATGCATTATGTTAGAAAGTTATACTGCTTTGTGAAAACCACATATTTTGTGATTGGCTTTTTGCAAACATTAAAACCAATACTCAGTGTTACGTTAGAAAGTTATGCTGTATTGTGAAAAATGTGTATTTTATGATTGGCTTTTTGCAAACATTAAAACCAATACTCAGTGTTACATTAGAGAGTTATGCTGTATTGTGAAAAATGTGTATTTTATGATTGGCTTTTTGCAAATATTCAAACCAATACTCTGTGTGTTGTGTTAAAAAAGCCACGCTGCATTAATATCTTTTAAGCAGCGCGGTAAGCACAGCCTCTTACCGTCAGGAACCTCATCTGGCTTCCTCCTCTTCTCGTAGATGAAGATGATGGTGACAAGGACGAGCACCTCGGCCACGATGCCCAGGAAGGGCCAGAGCGCTGCCAGGCGGCTGCGGACGCGCAGGCTCACCGTGGCGTCGCCGGTGCCCAGCGAGTTGGTGCCGTTGCAGAAATACTCGCCCGTGTCCTGCTCGATGTCCAGCTTCAGGATGCGCAGCTCCGTCTTGTTGCCGCTGGATTTGATGATGTACCTGCCAGAGGCGTTGTCCAGGCGCTGCAGGGAGGGGGAGTGTGGAAAATGGGAGTTATGGGATGGGCTCCTGGCAAACATTCCAATTAATACTCCATGTGTTATGTTAGAAAG
This sequence comes from Motacilla alba alba, assembly GCF_015832195.1. Lineage (NCBI taxonomy): Eukaryota > Metazoa > Chordata > Aves > Passeriformes > Motacillidae > Motacilla > Motacilla alba. The sequence goes on along the minus strand of NC_052043.1, from coordinate 2,114,783 downwards.
TTATGTGTATTGTGAAAAATGGGTATTCTGGAATGAGCTCTTGGTAAATATTCAAATTAATACCCTATGTGTGACGTTAGAAAGTTATGTGTATTATGAAAAAATGGGAATTATGGGATTGGCTCCTGGTAAATATTCAAATTAATACTCTATGTGTTACAATAGAAAGTTACATATATTGTGAAAAATGGGTATTATGGCATTGGCTCCTGGCAAATATTCAAATTAATACTCCATGTGTTATGTTAGAAAGTTATGCTGTGTGCAAAAATGGGTGTTATGGGATGAGCTCCTGGTAAATATTCAAATGTGTAAATATTCAAATACTCCACGTGTTATGTTAGAAAGTTACGTGTATTGTGAAAAATGGGTTTTCTTGGATCAGCTCTAGGTAAATATTCCAATTAATACCCTGGTGTTACGTTAGAAAGTTATGTGTATTGTGAAAAATGGGTGTTATGGGATTGGCTCTTAGTAAATATTCAAATTAATACTCTAGGTGCTACATTAGAAAGTTATGTGTATTGTGAAAAATGGGTTTTCTTGGATCAGCTCCTGGCAAATATTCCAATTAATACCCTGGTGTTACGTTAGAAAGTTACGCTGTATGCAAAATGGGTGTTATGGGATTGGCTCTTAGTAAATATTCCAATTAATACCCTATGTGCTACGTTAGAAAGTTATGTCTATTGTGAAAAATGTGTTTTCTTGGATCAGCTCTTGGTAAATATTCAAATGTGTTTATTCAAATGTGTAAATATTCAAATACTCCATGTGTTATGTTAGAAAGTTACGTGTATTGTGAAAAATGGGTTTTCTTGGATTAGCTCTTGGTAAATATTCAAATTAATACCCTATGTGTGACGTTAGAAAGTTATGTGTATTATGAAAAAATGGGAATTATGGGATTGGCTCCTGGTAAATATTCAAATTAATACTCTATGTGTTACAATAGAAAGTTACATATATTGTGAAAAATGGGTATTATGGCATTGGCTCCTGGCAAATATTCAAATTAATACTCCATGTGTTATGTTAGAAAGTTATGCTGTGTGCAAAAATGGGTGTTATGGGATGAGCTCCTGGTAAATATTCAAATGTGTTTATTCAAATGTGTAAATATTCAAATACTCCACGTGTTATGTTAGAAAGTTACGTGTATTGTGAAAAATGGGTTTTCTTGGATCAGCTCTTGGTAAATATTCCAATTAATACCCTAGGTGTTATGTTAGAAAGTTATGTGTATTGTGAAAAATGGGAGTTATGGGATTGGCTCTTGGTAAATATTCAAATTAATACTCTAGGTGTTACGTTAGAAAGTTGTGTGTGTTGTAAAAAATGGGTTTTCTTGGATCAGCTCTTGGTAAATATTCCAATTAATACTCTAGGTGTTACGTTAGAAAGTTATGTGATTGTGCAAAATGGGTATTCTGGGATGAGCTCTTGGTAAATATTCCAATTAATACTCTAGGTGTTATGTTAGAAAGTTGTGCTGTGTGCAAAAATGGGTGTTATGGGATGGGCTCCTGGCAAATATTCCAATTAATACCCTAGGTGTTACGTTAGAAAGTTATGTGTATTGTGAAAAATGGGAATTATGGGATCGGCTCCTGGTAAATATTCAAATTAATACTCCATGTGTTATCTCAGAAAGTTATGTGTGTTGTGAAAAATGGGTTTTCTGGGATCAGCTCTTGGTAAATATTCAAATTAATACCCTAGGTGTTACGTTAGAAAGTTATGCTGTGTGCAAAATGGGTGTTATGGGATGAGCTCTTGGTAAATATTCCAATTAATACTCTAGGTGTTATGTTAGAAAGTTGTGCTGTGTGAAAAATGGGTGTTATGGGATGGGCTCCTGGCAAATATTCCAATTAATACCCTAGGTGTTACGTTAGAAAGTTATGTGTATTGTGAAAAATGGGAATTATGGGATCGGCTCCTGGTAAATATTCAAATTAATACTCCATGTGTTATCTCAGAAAGTTATGTGTGTTGTGAAAAATGGGTTTTCTGGGATCAGCTCTTGGTAAATATTCAAATTAATACTCGGTGTTACGTTAGAAAGTTATGCGTTTTGTGAAAAATGCATATTTTATGACTGGTTCTTCACAAATATTCAAATGAATACTACATGTGTTATCTTAGAAAGTTATGCTGTATTGTGAAAAACACATATTGATACAATTGGCTCTTCAGAAATATTCAAATGAATACTCTGTGTGTTATCTCAAAGTTATGTTGTGGGTATTACAGGATTGGCTCTTGGCAAATATTAAAAAGAATATTACATGTGTTATGTTAGAAAGTTATGCTGTATTAATATCTTTTAAGCAGTGTGTTAAATATAGTTTTAGGTTGTAACATAATGTTAAAATAGAAACTATGTGGTGTAAGATTATTTTTGTAACTAGCTCAATGTGAAAAATGTGTATTTTGTGATTGGCTTTTTGCAAATATTCAAATGAATATTACATGTGTTATGTTGGAAAGTTATGCTGCATTGTGAAAAATGTGTATATTATGATTGGCTCTTCACAAATATTCAAATGAATACTCTGTGTGTTATGTTGGAAAGTTATGCTCTATTAATCTCTTTTAAGTAGCGTGGTAAATATAGTTTTTAGGCTGTAGCACAATATTAAAATAGAAAGTATGTGATGTAAGATGCTTTTTGTAACTCGCTCAAGGAAATTCTTGGCATAGAGATAACAGCAACGAGGCACCAAGATCACAGGAGAACTATTGCCTCCTTATCAGGAAAAGCCTGGAGAGCAAGGGGACTGATCTACAAGATGAGGGAGGGGGGGAAGCTGACAAAAAACAGAAAAATCCCTATTTGAAATGAACGTTTGCATCATGCATGAAATATATGAACATGCAACAGGCTATTGCTTTTAAGGGTTAATCCTTTAGTGAGCTGGGATTTTTTTTTGTTCATAATTCTTTGCTTTTTGTCGTCCTAACTCTGATTGTCCAAATTCTTAATTGCTCTAATTTGTATTATTACTATTTCTACAACCATCTCATTACTGTTAAACTTTTAAAACGAGTGACTGGCGTTTTTCACAAGGAAGAGGAGGGATCTCAGGCTGGTGGGTTTCTCTAGTGAGCTGGGATTTTTTTGAGGAAAGCCTCTGAACGTTCATAATTCTTTGCTTTTTGTCGTCCTAACTCTGATTGTCCAAATTCTTATTGCTCTAATTTGTATTATTACTATTTCTACAACCATCTTGTTAAACTTTTAAACTTTTAAAACGAGTGGCTGGCGTTTTTCACAAGGAAGAGGAGGGATCTCAGGCTGGAGGGTTTCTCTCTGAGCTAGGTTTTAGGAGCTTTCAGAGAACTTATCACACTTGAGACAGCCCAGCTACCCTGAATGGCATAAAATTAGCAGGATGGCTTCTGAGGTAGTGTTGGAAACAGAAAAAGGTTTAATAAAAGGCAAAATAACAAAGCTCTTCCAAAGAAAAGCTGAGCCAGGGGCAGGAGGATCTTGCTCCTGCTAAAACACCCCTCAAAAGCAATTATTTCCTTTGTTCTCTTCCTTTTCTAGTGAATTACCCGGGTGGGACCTCTTGGCCTCTGTCCAACGGACAGCCCCAGGTCTGAGGTGGAGTCCCAAAGTTCCTATGAGGTGCCTTTGTACCAAATTGGGAGAGAAATTTCTGGGCTTTTTGCTTTTTTTAAGCGGACAAAGAATAATTTAGCCACCCCATCAGCAGGGAGCACATTCCTACATCAGGGCAGCGCTGACTGAGCACAGAAACCCTTCTGGGGAGCTTTGGAACAATTCTGGTGCCACAAGGACAGGAGAGGAGAAGGAGCAAAGCACAGCACTTACCCCGTGCCCACTTTTGTGCCAGGACCAAGTGGTGACAGCAGGGAAAGAGGGATTCTTGCAGGTCAGCACCCCTGTGTCCCCCTCATTGCCATGCTCTGACTTCTTGTACGCTGTCACCTGGGGGGGAACTAGGCAGGAAGGGGGAGAAAAAAAATAAATTTGGACATCTCATTATAGAAATCACATAGATTTGTGCTTCCTGCAGCCCACCTCACCAGAATCAGCCACCCCAAAACCTCAGTCAGGTTGTTCCTCTCACTAGCTTGGCATTTTTAAAGAGGGAAGGGCATCAGGTTGCTTGAGGAAAGGCTCAAACAGATTTGTCCAGCAGGTATTACCCTTCTATCCATGATTCCTGTGGGAACATTCCCACAGGAGGCTGGTTTGGTGCCAGATCTCAGGCTGACCCTGCAGACACTGGAATGGCCTGACAACAGCACTGCCTCCCAGGGAGCAGAGCCCTGCGGCCCGCTGAGGGCTGGGAGCAGCTCTTCACCCAGCTGAGAAGGCAGCTGGGCAGCGTTCAGGAGGTCACAGCCTCCCCACGCCCCTCCTCAGAGCCCCGGAGCAAAGAGAGGGAGTTACCAGAAATGTTCACTTCTCCTTTTATCGGCGGGTTGGCTTTGAAGATGCACTCGTAGATGCCAGAGTGCTCCTCCACCTTCCCCTCCATTCTGCCAAAAACAGGACTCAGGTAAGCATCCAGCACGACTTAACCAGAGACCCCGAGCTCCAGGCTCAGGGAATCACACACCCCCAGCCTCCCCCACAGCCAATATCCCCCATTCCAGCAGAATATTTAGGCTGCACTGTGTACCCACAGCAACCCAAGCCTCTGCTCCCCTCACACAGAGGGTGGCAGACGAGGGTTTCATGTGCACCACGTGTGACACGGCTCTGTCAAGCCTGGTCACTGCCCCAGCTCAGTGAAACACGGGGCAAAGCAGTGGCAAAGATCACCCAGGCTTTGGATTGATCCCCTCCTGGAGGAAAACTCTCACATTCTCCTTCCCCTCAAAGCTGCTGCAATGAGATTTAGTGGATTATGCAGCAACAAACATCCCATTCTGCTGCTCAGTAATACCCACTCGAGGGAAGGGGCCCACGGGTTTGTCCCATGGCTGCACTGGGACAAGGGGCTGTTTGTTAGCTCTGCCCTGCACGGCGCTTCCCACTTCCAAAAAACCACTCAGCTGAGGAATTGAGGTCACGCGAGGGAGGCTGGGTTATAAATACTTTAATCCTTGTTCAGCTCCCTGTTGCTATGGGGAGACAGGCACGTCGGCACTGCCACACAAAGGGACATGATGCCTCCACAGCTGCTGGGTCACTGCCAGCCTGGCCCGAGTGTAATCAGAAAGGAAAGCTCACTGCACTGCCACAATAAGGCTGGTATTCCTGCACCCAGCTCCTTCTGGGACTCTGGAAGGGACAAAAAGCCCCAAGGAGACACAACATGCACTGGAGCACACAGGGAGTGGGCAGCTGCTGGCCTGCCCAGAGCAGGGTTCCTCCAAAGCTCTGGGAGAACAGCTCTGGAAGACTGAGTAAACCAGAGTCCAGCTGAACACCTGCTTAAAATCAGGAAATCTCTTTCTAAGAGGATATCTGTGGCACAAAACCTGCCCTTTTCTCCTCCTTTTCGCTGCCCTCCTCCCCATGAAGGACAGTGCTGGGCCTCACCAAAACTCTGTTAGCCCCACCCCACCAGCAGGGCTGCAAGAACTCAGCGCAGGTTCCAGCTGACAGCAAACACCAGCTGCTTTCTGGGAAAAAAAAAAAAAAAAACAAAAAAAACCTGGTTCTGAGCTTGCCCTGGCACTCACGTGTAGCTGGTAGAAGCACCCGAGTTGCTGTCCTCCAGCAGGACCTTCGCTTTGTGAATCCACTGGTGGCCCGTGATGGTGAGGTGTGGGGCAGATATGTTACAGCTCAGGGTCACCTTGTCAGAACCCTCGCTGACATGAGTAGTGATTTCTGGACCTGCACGCATAAAGAATTGGATTTCAGTGAACCCAGGGAACGGCAGAGCTGACGCGGTGCCCAAGGACCTGCGACGCAAACCCCACAGCTCCTGGTCTCTGTTCCCAGCTCCCACTTACCTTCACACAGTTCCCCACCACACCTGGCCAGCACCAGGGAGTCCCCAAGGCCAGGTGACCAGGCCTGGGACGGCCACGCTGGCCCTGCAGCTGCTCCCCCCACGAGCAGGCTGGCTGCTGTGTCCCACGGCACTGGAATCGCCGCTGTCCCTCCCACGGGAGCAGCCCCAGTGCTCAATAAGCAATGGAAAAGGTCG